>NW_021145298.1:115432-185232 GCF_002837175.3 Physeter macrocephalus
GTCCCCTGCATCGGCAGGCGGACTCTCAACCACTGCGCCACCAGGGAAGCCCTAGAGTAGTTCTTAATGAGGAAATAGTCATGTGTCTAGCTTCTCGGGGGATCCAGAGCGACTCTTAAGGCCAGGAACATTGCAAGCTGGGTTGTAGGGGGTTTTGTGAGTGTTTATTTTGGATAGTTACCTCCTGGAAAGGGATTTAGAATATCCACTCCGTTATGACCCAGCCCTCCCTGTATCGTCCATCTCAGCATTGATGTTCTTTGGGGCCATGGAGGCATGTTTTCCTAGGATCACTTAATTTGTCTACTTAACCAGATCTATTTGAGGGCTTCTACAGAACCTTGTGTGACTGAAGAGAGACATGTGATATGGTAGAAAGAGCCCAAATTTTAGAGTCAAGATAGACCTAGATTGAGAGAGAGGTTGGCCACTTTTTAGAGTGTGTGTCCTTAGACGCAACACTTACACATTCCGAGGCTCCTGTAAAAGGGGGATGATGTCGCCTAGCTTGTAAGGTTATGGTGAGGATCAAATGGAAAAACACATGTAGTTCTCCTTGAGATTATTGTAGCGCCCAATAAATGTTAGTTCCCTCGTCCTCCTTTCTCTCTCCCTGAGAGCAGAGGACCTGCTTGTATTTCTTTTTTGTTTTTTTGGTGTCATGGCACACAGTGGCGATGCATTCATGTATCTGTGGCTCTGTTTTGTATCCATCCTGGTGGTGATGGAGGAACTGGTGGCATCCCAAATGGGGAGGGAACAGGCAAGCTTTGCCCAGTGGCTTTTCATTTCCTTAGGAAATTGGGGCCTGCTTCAGGGAATAGAAGACCTGGGACAGTCACATTTTCCCTTGCCTTTGGCCTCAGTAGCAGGGACCTCTTTGGTTTGGTGGTCTGTGTCCTGCTCTGTTGTGGGTCTTGTCTGGCTTGTTGGGGTTGGCACTGAACACATCACTGGCGGCTGTGTGTCCTCACTCACAGACCTCTGAGCCATGGGCCTCAGCTGCAGACTTGCGATTTCCCTTTCCAGGAAAAAAAAAAAAAAATCCTTAAAAAATGCCTTGGGCAGGCTTTCTTATTATGGCTGTAAGGGGCTGGTGCGTTGCTGGCAGACAAGTTTGGGTTTGGATCTCCCTGGCGTTTGAGGCTGCTTAATGGCCGTTGCTGACATGCTGTTGCCTTTTTATGTGTGGACTGCCCTCCGGATCCTTGGTGAGTGTCTCACTCTGGGACTTCTAGGAGAAAGGTCGGTCATTCGTCATCACACTCCTCATCCATCGCAGCTGCGGTAAGCGTGGTTCAAGGGAGAGTGTGGAATCAGCTGTTCAAATGTTTCCTTCTTCTTGGTAAGTCAGGCCCCATCCCCTGTCCCTCCCCCACCCCATCTTTCTGGAAGAGAACCAGTTGGGAATCGCTTGGGCCAGTATTTCTGGGATGATCCTGGCATATGTCGGAAGAGGGATGCTTTTTGCAGATAGCCCTGGGGTTGGTCCTGTATCCCTGAGGTGTGGGTTAGTAAGAAGTAAACAGTCACTTAAGTACTTATTGGGTGCCTACAAAATTTTATAGGCAGGAGAGCCTAGGACAATTCTAGAAAAAAAGGCCAATCCCAGAGCTTTTTGTGCGGCTCCCTTCTTGGGCTTGAAACCTTTGATGCTCCCTGACATTCATCACAGCCTCCGATGCCAACCAAGTGTCAGGCGGGGACAGTAGAGTCGGCCAAAGCTCGCTGTTTTTGTGCGTCCATATGAACCGAATCTAATCAAATGTAGGTGCCCTTCCAAACTGTTACGTCTCGCCCCTCTCAGCTGCTGGGAACATTAAAAGACCTTACTTGAAGGCAAACGTGACTATATCAAGGATGCTGGAACCAGAGGTCTGTAAAATAGCACTTTGTTGCATTGATGATTATGCCCTAATGCTTTGATTTCTGAGGTTAAAATGTAGGGGCCGAGAGAGACTTGAGGTCGTCGAAAGCGGTCTCCTGCCTTTAGGCCGGGCCCTGTGCTGAAGGAGAGAGGGAGAAGTGTGGACCGTGCAGGGAGAAGAATCAGAAAATAACTGGAATTTGGGAGGCAGACCTCTTCACCCCTCAGCCTGGGTCCAAAGGACCGTTCAACCTAGAGATGAGCGCAGAGAGTAGGGGCTGTACCAGCACTGCGACGCAGCTGAACATTCTGCTTAAACACCCTTTTTTTTTCCTTTTTCATTTGTTTTTTAGTGTGTACCGTGTGCTAGGACTGAAGAGGTTTTCGTTGTTGTATTTTTGAACTTGGGGACACAGAAGTCTCTGCTTGCATTTGTGTTTTAGTAACCACATGTAACAGCCGGTGGAATCTTTCTTCTCTTTGCTTTCTCTGAACTTTCCAAAGAGTGGGCCCCTATCTCTCAGGGGATTAACTCCTCGTCGGCTGCCTGTGGTTGGTGCTCCCCCACCCTGTGTCAGCATCTCAAGCTCTGTACACAGGATGTTTTCTCTAGCGCTTATCAGATGGTTAGGAGATGTGGGGTGGAGATACAGGTAACGTTTAACCCATTCTGGATTCCTTTCACAAGTTGGGGCCCAAGATGAACTCAGCCGCAGAACAGAGGGGGACTTGGCTGGAGTGAGTGATGCTGAGCTTTCTATCTCAAAGGGAGGTGTGGGTGCCTGTGGTGTTAAAGCACAGAGGAGCTTCATTTCAGAGGCTTATTTAACACCCCTCCCTGACACCAGTGTGTGGGTTGGAGCCCGAGGAATCAAAGAGAAATCTAACCAACTATTCTTTCTTGTGTGTGGGCTGAATAATTGAATTTGTGGGTTATCCACACCAGTTTCTTCTCCTTTCTCATCCTCCTTCCTTCCTACTCAGACCAGCATTTTGGTCAAGGTGCCCAGTTTGAGCTCATTTGCTAAAGGGGAGCAGGGAAGGGAGCAGAAACCAAAGCAGGCACCTCTGCAACCATGGGGAGGCTCTTTTCTGTGTGGATGCATTTGGATTATATAGACGTTGAGATTTTTTTTAATCTCAGGCTGAACCTGCATGGAAAACTGGCACCTAACTGTGTTCTCGTTTTCAGCCCCACAAGAATTCCTACTTTGAAGGCAGAAAGGATGGAAGCAGACTAGGGAGTGGTTTAGCATGGCTGTGTAACAACCTTGCTAGCATGTGCTAGCCTGTAAACATGGCCTGCTAGCTGGTGGAGGACACAGCTGGTGAAAGATACCAACCTTTACCTCCAGCACCTAAGATTGAAGCATTTCTCACTCTTTCTGGGCCTGGCCACCTCTGCGTTGCCTTTTCTTCCCACCTACCCCCTTTTTCCATAGCGGGAAGGGGAAAGAAAGTACCCCAGAATAGCCAGTTGTCAGCACTGTCCCTAGGATGCTGTGTATTACCAGGGCGGAGAGTGAGCTGGGACAGGAGAGTGAATTAGCACTGTTTTGCGGTGGTTTGCATGCATTTTCCAGAATCTTTCTGGGCATGATTGCCAGATTCAGTGAAGGTGATGGACCTCCTGGAAGCCAAGAAGTAGGCGATCCTGTGGCCTGGGAATCAGGAGGCCTGGAATCTGGGAGCAGCCCATGATGGGATTCAGCCTACCCAGCCTCCAAAATAGAGAACATCCTTTTAGCTTCTGCAGCACGTTTCCACTGGAAAGCCATTCGGTTGAATGCATATTGACTCATTCATGCTTTTCTTCTTGCTGATACAAAAGAGAAAAGTAGTGCCTTTTATCTTTGGGACATTCTTGTAAGAGGCACCGGAGTCATCTCAGCCACTCTGAGTAGCAGGGTTGAGTTCGTTTGAGCACCAGAAGGGGCTTTGCCATTCCTCCTTCCCCTGAGATCTGGGTTGGTCCCTACACTGCAACTGTACTTGCCTTTTCCTGACCCGTTTTGCCAGGTAAATTAGCAGTTCTACTCGTAGCCATCCACCCGTCTGGGCAAGACACATTTTTAAAAAAATTAGACCAGTTTGTGTTTGGCACCTGAGAGGTAGACATAGCAGTACACCTGATAACTCATCTTAGTTTCTCTTGTGATCTGAATATACTTCTCTGATTCTTGCAGCAAGCCTGTGAGCTGAGGCTGGCCAGACAGCTCCAAACTCTGACTTAATCCTCATGGTTGAAACACGTGGTGTGGTTCTTTTTTGGTGGAGGTGACAAAGAGAGTTGGGGTATCTATTAAGGCTTCCTTGGAGGCAGAGAGATGTGGCCTCTCTCTGGGTTCCCCTGTTTACTAGCTGTGCTTAGATGAGGTTTTTTTCCCCTCTCACTGTTCTTTCCTTCTCCTCTTACCCTAACAGTCTCGTAGGTAAACTTAGAAGGAAGACAAAAACTTCTCAGACTGTCACCGAGGGGGCCATAAAAGAGACATTTGGACAGTGGTGCTGGGGAGACCCTTGTTTTTGCTTCCTGTTAATACAAAGGGATCGGGATAGCCCAGATCACCAGGGGAAGGCGGTTTTTCTTCATTTAGCTTTTAATTGCTTTCTTTCACTTTTATGTATAAAAGATTGTCCATTTACTTAACTCAAGAATGCAATTTCAAAAACCCTAATGCTTTATTTACACATGACGGCTTTTAAAGTAAAAGTAGCATTCTAATACTGCATAATGTTTTCCTCTCCTCTTCCTCCCTTCCCCCCCACCTCCCCTCCAGTCCGTATTAACCTTTAATAGCCGAGGGCTGTTAGGAAGAAAATGCTACTCTTGGCGGTGTGTCTGCTTCCACTACCCACAGAGCAAGTACTCTCAACAGTGATAGGGCGGCTGCCCCTTTCTGAAGCGTTCTGTCTCTTCTATGAAGAGAAGGCAGCTCACCCCTTCCGCCTGGGCTCGTTTCGTGGCTCTATTTACCCTCTTTTGAGGTCACAGGACCCTTACCTCTGTTCCTGACTTAAAAAAAAAATTATAGTGGATTATATAGGAAAATGAAAAAGGAAATAAAATCCTAATGCTTAGCTTTGGTTTCTTTTGGACACTTCATTAGAAGAAACCTGAGTAAATTGGCCTGAGGGTTAATGATTTCACCGTCTTTTCTTCTCTGGTTTCTCAAAGAAATCTAGCTCTTTCTCATGCCTTCTTAACTCTCTTACCATGCGAATTCCCCATGTCTTTCCTCTTTCTGATCACAGTTCCTCAGAGCCCAGACTTTTCCCTCTCATATCAGCCCTCACAGCCCAGTCCCCACTCGATGGCTGTTTGAAAGCACAGTTGTATCTTCACCAGTTGGGCTTGGGGAGGGACAGGAGTATACACAGTGATTCATGCACGTCCATACGCCCCTGAGAAAGACAGTCTTACCCGGTACAGCAAACCCAGCCTCGAGGTGGGAGGGATCCTGGTGATCCCTTTGATTTTGTAGGTGAGATAAGGGAGTAGAGCCCTGGAGGGTTCAATGACTTGTCCAAGGTCTCCCTGTCAACGAGAGTCATAGCCTAAATGAGATCTGCTTGCCTGGCTGATTGCTTAGCCTGTGTGCCTACTGCCTTCTTGGATTTTCTCTGCTGCATTATGATCCAGGTCCTGGAAGGGACCTTTGGCATCAGGTGACTCACTCACCTGCCTGAAAGCCTGCCTGGGTGTCCCTCCTATTTTGGTTCTGATGATGTCCAGAGAAGAGCTCTCTAGACCTTGTAAACAGCACCATACATAAAACACTTTGTGTTTAGATCTAATGTAACTTTCTCCGATTAGCCTTGTTCTCTCAGCTCTGGCCTCCCTGGTGATGAAAGGCTTGGTCATTCAGAGTAAATAAATCCAGTGGTTGCCAAGTATAGCAGCACTTTGCAGAGAGATCCTCTCTCCCATGGTGTCTCTGCTCCAGAACATGATATTCGAGCCTACCAAAGTGAGGGCAGTGCTAGATTTTCCACCCCGGAAGAACAGTTGTATAGCTTTTAGAAGTGACCGGAAGATTGTCTCTTTCCCTGGCGTTGGGTATGTAGCCCTGACTCTTTCTCAGCTGTGTGATGTGGATATATACATATGCATCTTGGGAGAACTGTGTACTCTTGATTCCAGAATAGGTTGGTCAAACTGACCTCGGAGGTAGATGTTTTTCAAAGAGGAACAGTATGCTGGACTGAGAGGGCTAGAGCTTGGCGTGTGACACTGTGCAGTCCAACTTTTTTTTTTTCCTGTCTTACTTGGGAAGAGAGATTTTCTAATGAACCTGGAGCGAATAGAAGAATTTAGCAGGAGATTTGGAGCTAAGTCTTTTGTTTTTTGTTTTTTAAGTTGGCCTTCCTTGTAATGGGATCCCTTTTCTACCTCCTACCTTTATTATGATTATTATTGGTTTGTACTTAGGAAGCATTCATTGCGGAAGACACAGGGAGGGTTTGAATGCTGCTTGGGAGAGGAGAGGTTGACGGAGACCATACGGCTTTATCATTCATTAATTCTTGGGTTCATTCATTGAGCTATTTAAACCTCTGTGTGTAAGACAGCAGCCCCAGATGGTCTTTGGGTGTCAGCTTTAGCTCTGAGCCCCCAGGCCCCGACAAAAGAGGGCACAAAGAACAGCTGAGTACAAAATATTCGCAGCCATTAGAAAGTCTGCTCCGGAGCTAGCTACAACACCTATCATCTCTAGCATCTTAGGAATCTTTTTTTCTTAACTTCTTCCATTTTTTAAAAAAGCCCTTTTTAAAAAAGCCCAGCGTGAATCAGTGAGCCAGCTTTTATTATTGCAGAAGTGGTCACAGTCTGTCTCTGATTTTTAGAGTGGAATTGATGTCCGTGTGTTTATTCACAGATCTCCTCTGTCATAGCTCCCTACCTTCTGTTCTGGAAGGAGTTCGCTGTAACATCATGGTGAAACTTTTTTTTTTTTTTAATATATCTTTATTGGAGTATAATTGCTCCACAATACTGTGTTAGTTTCTGTTGTACACCAAAGTGAATCAGCCATATGCATATATATGTCCCCATATCCCCTCCCTCTTGAGCCTTCCTCCCAGCCTCCCTATCCCACCCCTCCAGGTGGTCACAAAGCACCGAGCTTATCTGCCTGTGCTATACTGCTGCTTCCCACTAGCTATCTATCTTACATCTGGTAGTGTATATATGTCCATGCTACTCTCAATTCGCACCAGCTTCCCCCTCCCACCCTGTGTCCTCAAGTCCATTCTCTATGTCTACATCTTTATTCCTGCCCTGCAACTAGGTTCATCAGTACCATTTTTTTTTTAGATTCCATATGTATGCATTAGAATACGGTATTTGTTTTTCTCTTTCTGACTTACTTTGAGCTCATCTCCCACTTTCCCTCTCCACCCACCCCCTTACCCACTCAACTCGCTACAAGACACCTCAGTGATTAGGAAATTGCCAGTAGGGGTTGAGGAGGGTAGCTGGTGGTGGTGACCGATTTCCTTGGGCACTGGAGGGGGTGGCTCCCTTGGGTTGACCACCTAGGGTGCCGTGGGCTCTGAGCTCAGCGTTGGGTACACATTACATCATTCAGTCCCCACGATAGACCTTTGGCATCCTGATGTTACAGATGAGACACCTCATTTGTACACAGGAGATGTTTGAAGAGGTTAGACTATTTAGTCCATGCTTTTAAGTTGGGTGGCTGAAAATCAAACCCAGGTCTGTCTAATTGCTTAGCCTGTGCTCTTAATGCCTTCTTGTATTTTCTTGTATTTTCTCTGTGCATATTGGGATAGGCTGGCTTCCGGGTTGATGGTTAGGTGAGGGCACCCGGCCAGAACTGGCTTCACCAAACTGCGCTTATGCACCTCCTGTGTTTGCATCTCTGGTGGGTCTGTCCCATTTGGGGTCTGAGGATGGGGCACATGTGTCATCCTATCCCATGACAGGCATAACTGTGCTGCGACCTGGCACTGTGGGAGGGGATGTCTGGGGAGGAGCCAGGCAGAGGAAAGGAAGAGTATGGGGTACGTCCCCATCCTTGAGAAACAATGTCTGTTTCTTCTTCTAGTGGAGTTGGCTTTGACTTTTCATTAGCTCTCCATTTGAATGTGGCAGTTTTCTAAGGAACTTTGTCCCAGTACTGAACTGGCCTTCTGGAAAATGCTGTCTCCCCAGAAATAATGTTGTGGTGACTGCGATTGGTTCTTTGTGCATTGAGGTGGGACATCTTTGGCTGGGCCAGGTCTTTGCCTGACGAAAAATGTCTGCAGCTTCCCTGGCATCCCAGACCCTGAAGCCAGGCCCCATGCCCTGGTGGATGCGGCTCACTCTTGGGGAGACCTGGAGGTGGATGGAGTGCCCCAAGGCTGGAGTTGGGAGCGCAGAGAGGCCCAGATGTTTTGCATAGTTTTTTCCATTGCCCCCTCAGGAATGTGTTCCCTCAGGATGGGTTATGGCCTGGAAGTGAGCCTAATGTAAACATCCTTGCTGTGGCCAGTCCCCTTAATCGAATAGAATGGTTTGGGGATAAGCGGGCTTGGGGGAGGGAGGAAAGGGAAGGAGGGGAGGGGAGAGATTTCGTGACTGAATTCAGAGACGAGGCTGTCTGTCGGGGGCTGTTCTCTCACTGGGTTCCAGGCTGATGCAGAGCAGGACCAGCCTTCCTGGAGCTGGTGCAGTGCAGACCTGGCCGTTCTCTTGGGCAGTGGGAAATGCTGAGGGCAAGCCTGGCAGCGGTGGTTTGGTTGAGCAGCTGGGCAGAGCAGTGAGGGGTACAGAGGTGCACCCGCAGAGCCAGGACGGGGGGCAGGAGCTGGAGGGGGCCACGTGAGGACTTCCGAGGAGCCTGCTAATTCAAGTCCTTTAAAAGCCTTCAACATCGTATTCAAAACTGTACTCTTTGAAACGCTTTGTCTTGAGGGCACTAGACTCCCAAAGAAGGAGTGTGAAGACTGTGGCAGAGTTAGGTGTGCATGTGTGAGCAGGAGGGTGGTGCTTAGGGCTCCTGGCAGGTAGCCTCAGCGTCCCAGTGGGGCTGACCCTCTTTACTGTGCCTGCACCCCCTTTTCCTCTCCCTTTGAGGGGCTCAGGCTTTCTGGGAGATCCTGGTACCTCACCCAGTCCTTAAAGCAGAAGACTGGACATAAAGCAGTCCTCTGCAGCAACCCGTGTGCAGAAAGCCCCTTACAGCAATAATCTGGGGTCACCAGGGGACGTTACACGTTAGAAATCTGACCTGGATAGTTTTCTCTTTGGTGGGGGAGTCTAGGCGCGCTCCAGGCAATATTGCAGCAACTGCTTTTGCCTGGCTAGTGAACCTTTAGGGCTTTTGCGTGAGGTTGATTTAAAACAGTTGGCAGAGATGCCAAGACTGGTGTGTTGGTTTCAGTGGTTCAGATTTTAGGAATAAGAGTCGGGCCACCGGGGAGACCTCAGGATCTGGGGGGAGGTGGGAACCTTTCCCTTCTGACATCTTGGAAACTTGGTGCCTGAGGGTGCCAAGGAGAGGGGAGATGTAAACAAGTTAGTTTGCCTTCAGGACGCAGGATCTAATCTAAACATGATTGAGCTGATTTGATTTTATAGATTGGAATTTCTAAGCGATAGAAACTGATGAGGTTAATGTGAAATATTTACTTAATAAAAACCCTCATTACCTGATGCTGAAGGGTAGGGAAAAAAGATTCTCGGTAACGCGTCTGATCTTTTGGAAATGAAGTTGGGTTAAAGTTCTCTTGGTAAAAACTGAATTCCGTGATCTTGTTTTTACGCATGCTGTGCTTAAATATTAACACCAATTGAGCCAATTGCCTTTTAACTGCCTTTATTTGCTTTCATTAACAGTATAATTTAAAAGCTCAAGAATTTGCATAGAACCCGTTGTGCGTGTTGGGGGAGAGGCTATTCATTAATTAATTAGTCGTGAGAATGTTATCTTTAAGCGAGGTCATGAAACACGAGCGTGGTTTCTGAAAAGCAATGACATGTTTTTGCTGTTTCTTGGGGACTTGATGTACTTTTGGCCTAGAGATCTGTGTGTGTGTGTTTGTGTGCGTGTGTGTGTGTGTGTGTGTGTAATAACTTGGCTGGATCAAGAAAAATTTTAATGACTGGACATGTTTGAAGTTAAGTTGAGTGAACCTAATTACACTGTAGTTTCCAGAGAGCTGAAGGCAATACCGTTGGTCTTTAAGCACTAGTTTCAAAATTGAAACCAACCTATATAATTGCCTGTGCTCCTGAAGTTGTTTCTCTCCTCCCCTCTCCATCTCTGAACCAACCCCTGCCCATTCACTTTCACACCAACAGGGAGAGAGAGAAACTGGCTGGGGTGCTGCTGTCCACAACATCATTCATTCGTCCAGTGCATACCACGAACTGCATTGTCCTTCCCTGAAATGACTCTCGATACGTGAAGTTTCCAGATTGATTTCAGCTGAAATCAGTTGCTTCCTTCTGTACAGATGTTCCTGTGCTTTAGAACCTCAGCCAAGGCAAACATGAGTGAGACCGAGACCACTGTGTCTTCTGATGGGCTGAAGTTCCCGGAGAGTCACTGTACCCAAGCTCTTCTGACACCTCTGTTTCGACAGCACTCAGCCTCTCATTCCCCTTTTCTCTCCCTCTCCTGGTGCTGTCGGTTTGTTGTGGGTGGTTTCCCTAATTAATTTAATCTGTAGTCTAGTTTTTCTGGGTCCACAGATGCCAGAATGCTGAATTTGTTTATCTCTAGTGTTTTTGTTGGCTACTGTTGAGACCCAGTTTTTCCTCTTCTCTTTATCCTAACTCTCTGTTCTTTTTGGAGGCTTCTAGACCCACTTCCATAAAGAATTTCTGTCTTGTGTGTGCTTGTCAGATATGTTTTCTTCAGTGTAGGGGGAAATATATATTTAAAATATTATGATACATATATATTTAAAAGATCACGTACAAAACCCAAAATATATAGAGTTTTGCCTTTATGTACTTGACTACATCAAAAATTTTAAACATTTCGCATGTTTTTCTGTTGGGTTTTTGTCTTTTCCTTAGATATTTGTCGGTTCTCTTTCCATATAAATCAGAAATACTCATCCTTTATTTGTTGAATGCGAAGGAAATATTTTTCCAGTTATTCATTTATCCTGTAATTCTGATTATGGTTCCTTTTATCATATACCATTCTTATAATTTATCGAATTTTAAAATGTCACAATGATTTCTATAGAATGGAGAGTATAAAGCCTTTAATGGCTGAGTTTTAAAATTTGGATTCATGGAGTATTCAGATACCGAGAGAGAGAGGGAGGGAGGGAAAGAGGGAAGAAGAAAAGAGAGGATAAAGTTAAAAGTTTGATTTTTTTTTCCTATAAAGAAATCCATTGTGATCTGAGGACCCCTTCTCTCTAAGGGGAATATTGTTCTGTTTCCAGATTTCAGCATGTACTTGCCTCCCAAAGGTTTCCCTATTCTGAAGAGACTCATCCTAAGAGTTGTCTATCCACAGAAGGCAGCTTCACCCCATTCTGTCTCCTAGTCTTCTTTCCTACCTAGTCTTTTTTCTTTTTTTAAATAAATTTATTTATTTTATTTATTTATTTTTGGCTGTGTTGGGTCTTCGTTGCTGCCCGCGGCCTTTCTCTAGTTGTGGCAAGCGGGGGCTACTCTTCGTTGCGGTGCACGGGCTTCTCATTATGGTGGCTTCTCTTGTTGCGGTGGCTTCTCTTGTTGCGGAGCACGGGCTCTAGGTGCACCTGCTTCAGTAGTTGTGGCTCGCGGGCTCCAGAGTGCAGGCTCAGTAGTGGTGGCCCACGGGCTTAGTTGCTCTAGGTGCACCTGCTTCAGTAGTTGTGGCTCGCGGGCTCCAGAGTGCAGGCTCAGTAGTTGTGGCGCACGGGCTTAGTTGCTCCATGGCATGTGGGATCTTCCCGGACCAGGGCTCGAACCTTGTCCCCTGCATTGACAGGCGGATTCTCAGCCACTGCGCCACCAGGGAAGCCCTCCTACCTAGTCTTTTAAGACCTAGGTGAAATGAAAATTCCATAAAGCCATCTCTGTTTCCGTACACTTCATTTTGACCTCTCAAAGGACCTGCTGCTTCCTGGCTTATGGCAGAAATACTTCGGCATACCTAACCTTCCTTTTTAGACTTTGTTTGAGAGCAAAGACCCTCTTGTTCTGTCTTACTCATCTTTGAATTCTGCACTGTCTTCAGCAGTCAATGTACAGTAATTATTTATGAATAAGTAATTTACCAAACAGATCAACGCTCATCCATTCCTTTTTCCTACACACTCTCCTGAGACCAGTGTATTCTTCAAAAGAGGCGTCTGGAGCCTCTTTTGAGGAAGTCTAACGCTGCATGTATTTTGCGTAAATAAGGTGGAGGTATTGACTTGGAAACTGGTTGGAGTTTTGGGAAGAAAAAAGGGGAGAGAAGAAGGAATTACAGAGCTGCTAACATTGTCCTCAGGATATTCCCAATCTAAAACCCATCTAATCGTGACCTTTTATTCCCCCAGCGCACCTGACAATGTTTTGCTTTGAGTGAGATGATGGAGGACAAATAGAAATGTCATGATCTTTGCCCTTGTGAAGTATTCTCTAGTTTGAGATTTGTTTGGGAAAGGGGGTTACAAAAATGCAGACGTTATATAAATGACCCTTTGTGTTATCCCTCATTCTGTTTTTATTTCCCATCCTCTCATTTCCTCTTCCTAGATGAAGCTGGTTGGAGCTTTTCAAAGCCGACTCTGTTGAGGTTATTGGGGCAGCCGTAGTTAGCTGTGCAGTGCACAGATAGTCTTCACCTGAAACCTGGCATTTATTCTTCTATTTGTGTATTCACTTATTCATTCGGTTAGTCGTTCAACAAAAAGTTGTTTAATCGATATTAGATTAGTCTAGTTTTAAGTACATGAAACGACTCAGCTCCCACTCTCTTTCTATTAAAAAGCTGATTTATTAGTGGAAGTAGTGGATGGTAGGGATAAAACTGTTACTGAAAAACTCATCCTGGGGGCTGTCTTATAACCTCCAGGTGATTCAGTAGAAATAGTACTATCTCTGGCTCCATGACATACTTTCAGGAAATAAGTAGAAATACTATGGTTCTTCTCTTAGGAGTCTAGAGTAACCTGATATCTTAATTGTAGATGATTTCTGGAGAATGTGTTCCTGATACTTGGCACAATGTTTGTCACAAAGTAGGGGACCAAAAAATGTTTCTTGGAGGACAGATCAGTGGGTGAAGACTGGAGAAGAGAAGAAGTTACTTCGGGATATGGGGATAGGAGGGAAAATCTGATTGGGAATGGACACACAGGGGACTTCATTGTATATGGGTGGCTTGTTATATCATTCTTTAGACCTCGGAATGTCTGGCACATTAAAAAAATTATTCTTTCTATTCTCTCATCTGATTGATCTGTGTCTTTGCTGCTAAGTTCCAGCCTTAATGCTGTGTTAGGAGCAGGGAGATGATTTAAGCTGTAGTGTTTGTAAAAATACGTTTGCTTCAGTTCTTATCAGAGTTCTTTCCAGAAACAGAACATGTGTTATTTTACAGAATATACGTTATTTTTCAACACATGGGATGGAATTCAGGGTGGAAATTAAGGTATTCCCTAGAATATTCTGGTCCTGAGCTGAGTTTCATAGAAGTCCTGCTGATCATTCCACATTGATGGGCTACAGGGGCACAGAAATAAAGATCTCAGGAGCACAGATCCATTCATTCATTCATTCATTCCATCCTCCCCCGCTTCCTCCCTTTCCTTCTTTTGTTAAGGGGGAGGTAGGACCAGGCTATGTAAGGATGGAGTATTGCTGAAAACCTGTAGACCCCTTTAATTTCTGTACCTTCACCTGAGGAGCTGAAGCTCTGTATTACTGTCTCTAGGAGAGACCTTCCAGAAGAAGGAACTGTTGCATTTATATGTGGACGTGACCAGAGTGCGGAGAGTGTGCGTCCCCCAGCACAGTTTAAAGTGTTTGGGGTCTGTCACCTCTCCAGAGGTCAAAGGTGAGATAGACTTTTTGTTGGTATTGTTCCCTCCCCCTCTTTTTTAGTCCCTTTCCTTGTTATCTCAACTCCCAAACATCAGCTTTGATGTCTATTGTTGGGACTTCAAGAGGACTCTTAGCACATCGGCAGGTGTTGGTTTTAGTGAGCAGGCGAGAGTCCCACATTCTTCTCGGGGAGAGGGGTGGGACACCCACCCATTCTTTCCCATGCCCTTCCCCCGGGGCAGCCCCAGGCCACACTCATGGGAGGTGGAGATGGGAGCAGGGGTCCCTGTACCTGATGGGGTGGTGGGTGCACACCAGGACTTTCTCCCATTATTTTTAAAGCCTGGCTGAAGGGATCTGTCTTCCTTCAGAGCTGGTTAAGAGAGGTTGTGTAACAGCCACGTATTAGGGTTTCATTAATCAAAGACACTTCCACTGCCCCTTTACAGAAACACAACTGCTTTGGCTGTCCTCTGCTGGCAGGCCGCTAATTTATCTTTCCCGGAGGAAGGGAGGGAGAAGGACAGGGAGGCAGGCGGGGGATGGCCACGCTGCCTCCCAGGGCGCACACGTGCGGTCACATGCTGCCTTTCACAGGTGTGTTCAGAGCGCCGGGCCGCAGGCTGCATCCCCTCCCCGCCCTGCCCACACAACACAGGATCACAGCTACTGGGGATAGCCTGGTTTACATGGTCTTCTTTCTTTATTTGCCAGGAACATTTTTACTTCCAACTCCCAGGCTGTGTATGTGAGTGTGTGTTTGCTGCAACTGGGGGCAGAAAGACCTAGAAGAAAGAAATAAGAGTCTGCATGCGTGTGTTTAATAGACGTTGCAGGTGAAGGGAGGGGTGAGAGGGCCATTAATACCTGGGAGCCACTGGCCTGCAATGTACAGTCTTCCTTGTCAGCTTTGCTGAACTTCTTCTCATTCTCAGGTTGGAATCTGACCTTCTGTAACCCACAGCTTAGAAGATGGATTTTTGGATGTTTGGAAACCTCTCAGGGCCTCCTAAGTAGGTGATTGAGCATTGTGTGTGTGTGTGTGTGTGTGTGTGTGTGTGTGTGTGTGTGTGTGTTTAAAGCAGATCTCCACTGGAGAGTAGCTTTGAACTCACTTTATTCAATTCATCAAATATTTACTGAATACCTACTAGATGTGTTTGGCTCTGTTGGAGTGGTAATGGTGAGGCATAAGCCTTTTCCTAGCTGTTAATTTGGGGTTAAAACGAGTCCACAAATGGCTGTAATAGAAGATAGAGTAAAACACGTTCCCTAAGACAATTAGGAAATGCATTGGAAGCTCCAAGATGGGCATGGCTCCACCTGACTCATTCTTTCAACACGTATGTATTGAGTTCTGCTACATACCAGACGATGGGGATACAGGAGTCCAAAGACATGGTCCTCGTCTCTGAGAATCTGATCGGTTAGTAGGGGAGGTAAGTACATAGACACACCAATACATTAGAGCATAATAAAAGTGGTAATAAAACGAAGAACAAGGTATAGAGGGAATGGAGGCGAACAGTGATGGTGTTTTGGGAGGGGCTGCAGGTAAGACTTGGCGGAGAAGGCGGCATCTGAGCAGGGTTTGGGAAGGCAAGAGGAAGATCGCTAGTTAGGCAAGAGGGAAGGGCATTCCAGGGAGAAGAAACAGCACGTGCAAAGGCCCGGGGGAAGAAGGAGCAGAGAACGGCAGGACACTGGGTCTCACTGGAGCTTGACATGTGTGATGAGGTAGGTAGAGGTGGTGGTCAGAGGTGATGTGGAGTCTGTCAGGAAGGCCTTGCTTGCTCAGCAAAAGGATGTGAACTCTGTAAGTTTGGGGCAAGGTGTTGAAAGCTTTTAATCAAGAGAGTGAAATAATAGGAAATACATATTAGCAAGAGCCCTCCGAGTGTGGCATTGAGGATGAATGTGTGGGCGTTAGCTGGGAGTCAGGGGCACCTCTTGGAAGCCTGGTGAGTGGCTTTGGTGAGAGGTAATGCAGGCTGAACTGTGGCGGCAGCAGGGCACGTGGAGAGGGAAGGGTGCATGGCCGGGCTAAGATGGGTAGGTCTTGCTCATCGGGCAGGATTGTGAGGAGGGAGTTGAGAGGTAATGCAGGCTGAACTGTGGCGGCAGCAGGGCAGGTGGAGAGGGAAGGGTGCATGGCCGGGCTAAGATGGGTAGGTCTTGCTCATCGGGCAGGATTGTGAGGAGGGAGTTGAGAGAGACCCCTGAGTTTCGGCTTGGATAACTGGTGAATGGTGGGAATATAAAAGAAGTTCTGGGTGGAAAAATAATTAAGTTTATGCTTTGAACATGCTGTTGGAGGAGATCTTGGAAAAACCATGTAGAGGTTGTCTGTGTATTTGCAGTGGGTCTTGAAGGAAAGATATTTTGACAAGCAGAAGTTGTCTGTATATGAATTCATTTGTGTTTATTGACTTGTGATGATGCTTTAGAGTGCATAAGAATCAGAAGTATCTTAATTCCATGGCAGAAAATAGTATTTTTGGAGTCCCCTGAATAATGAGAAACGTTTTCATCAAAGACCTTTATTGGTGTGTGTGCTGACATCTGGAGAGCAGAGATAGATATTTTCCTTAGGTCTGGATTCCAGAGCCATGGGCTCTTCCCTCGCTCCTAATTAATCCTTTGTAGTTAGTTACTGATGAAATCATGGCTCTATGAAATGTTAATCCTTGGCTGTATAAACACAACCAACTTTATCACAGGACCCCAGGTGTGCGTCTGAAATTAGTGGATTGAATCTATTGCATATTTGATGACTTTATAAAATCCACAGGATCTGGAGAAAACAGGCTAGAGTTTTGGGAAGATTTTATTATGATTATTTTGGTAGTCTCGAATAGTTCTCAAATGTATATCATGGAATCTTAGAACTTGGAGACCACACCGTCAACTCCTCTGAGGAATCTTAGGCCCCGAGAGATGAAGTGACCGGAACCTTGGCCTCCTGCTTCATAGTTCACTTCTTCTGTCTCAGCCCAAGGGGAACCGGTCAAAGAGAATGTCTGGAGTGAGGAGTTAGGAAGAGAAGAGTATTTCTAATAAAAGCAGCGTGGGACGTGTGGCTGTGATATGTGTTCCAGCTCCTGTGGTTTTACTTGTCTCAGAGTAACGAACTCCGGGTTGGAGCAGCAAAAAAGAGGGGAGCACAGATCACTCAGACAGTGACTTGGAGTTCAGTTGACCTTTCATGTTGACCTTTGTGATGAAGGATTCAGGGGGTCATGTATGTGAGTGAATGAGTGACAGAGTGTGTGTAAGAGAGAGAGAGAGAGAGAGAGAGTGTGTGTGTGTGTGTGTGTGTGTGTGTGTGTGTGTGTGTGTGTACACAGGTTCACTCTCCACCGCCTTCCCCTCTGGGAAGCCTGGACTTGCCTATAGGATTTTCTAGGAAGGATTCCTCTAGAGACCCGCTAGTTCAGCCTCTACTGCGTTTCTGAATGATGCACAAGTGCCTCCCCATGAAACTAGAAAAAGAGAACTTTAGCAGTGCTGTGTGCGGGGACGGGGGCATGGCGCCACAGAGGTTGTGGGTTGGACAGTGTGATGGAAGGCTTCTGTCTGATCCCACCTGGGTGTCTCCAGTGATGGGGGAGCGTGGGTTTCAACAGCAGCCAGAGTACCAGCTCTCCTCTCGTGAGTGCTCTGTCGTGTCATTCCTTGTGTGGGTGCTTTAAAAGCCAGACTTTATTTAATCCTCACAACAGTTTTGCAGTAAGTATCGTTACATCGGAGTGCAGATAATAAAGTGAAGCTCAGAGTGATTACGTGCCTGGCCTGGTGACACACAGTTGGTGGGGGTGGGGCTGGGACCTTGACTGACAGCCCAGCTTCCCCGATGCCACACCTGCTGCTAGTGAGGAAAGCCCTCATCGCCGGGGTTGCCCCCTCTGGGGTGAGAAGCAGCTCCCTTTACGGGAGGTGTTTCTCCAAAGAAGGATTACAGAGTCTTCTCTCACGATGACACACAGGGCAGAGTCCTGTGGACAGAGCTGGAGTGTCTTGTCTGGAGGCAATGGAATGAGCTGGGTGGCTTCCTGGCGCCTTTCCAGGAGGGAAGTCGCTGAGAGGCCAGCAGAGTCCATCTCTACTTTCCCAGGGACCAGAGAGGCCGCTGGAGCCACCCCCAAGCCCCTCTGTTTCCAAGGTTCTCTCAGGACTCTGGGGGCAGAGCCAGCACTTGCTAATGAGCCGGTACAACGTGCAGGGCCGCAGGTGGGGAGCAGGTGGTGAAGAGGCTGTCCCCTCCCACCAGACTTCCTTAGGGTCCCTTCAGCTTCATTCACCTTGAACTCCTTCTCCTCGTCCCCTGTGTCATACTGTCTGGTTTGCATCCATCCATTCTGTGTCTCATCCTTTAAAATTGAATTCTCTTTGTATCTATAAGTTGCTATCCTCTGAAACAGGAGAAACTTTCCCTTCTAACTTGTCGCATTTTCTTCAATTCCTCTCCCTCTTGCTACCCACCACATATTCACCCCTGGAAACCACTGAGTTTGCATTCCTCTACATGCTTCCTATGCATCTCTTTGATTGATTGATTGATTGATTTTTGGCTATGTTGGGTCTTCGTCGCGGTGTGCGGGCTTCTCATCGCGGTGGCTTCTCTTGTTGCGGAGGACGGGCTCTAAGCGCCCAGGCTTCAGTAGTTGTGGCCCACGGGCTCTAGAGCGCAGGCTCAGTAGTTGTGGCGCATGGGCTTAGTTGCTCCGCGGCATGTGGGATCTTCCCGGACCAGGGCTCGAACCCGTGTCGCCTCCATTGGCAGGCGGATTCTTAACCACTGCACCACCAGGGAAGTCCCTGCATCTCTGGATGAGTTATTTCTTCAACTCGATCACAAGCTCTAAAGGGTGGCAGTGTCATGGTAGAAACCAAGTCAGGGCCTTCTCTGAGACCTGAGAACTTCTGTCAGAGTCTGTAGATTATGGTGATGGTGAATGGTCTGGAGTTGGGGTGAAGTGTGGGAATTGAACAATGAAGATGAAAAAGGGAAGGGCCAGCAGGGGCCCTAGGGTCCCTGTCTCCTCATCAGCCTTCATCTCTAAATCTTCTGCCCATCCTTCAGGACTCTTCCTTCCTCTTCCTGGGAACCCGTGTAACCTCAGCCCCTGCAAGATGGTGCCTCCTCTGCAGGGCCTCATCAGGAAGCCAATCTACACAGTCTAACGGTTGGAGGAAAACTAGAGGCCTCTCAGGGATGCCCAGTTGCAGTTCTTGTGTCCTGTGACATCCTGCCTGAGAAACCTTAGGATTGTACAGAATCTTAGGTACTAAATGTTTTTCGGATCCCACTTTCCTGTTGAGGAGGCTTTTCCATTGACTCACAGGAAATGTTTAACAACTAATTCTGCAAGATGAAAAGCACCTGATTTGTAGCGTTTGCTAATTTCTGTGGTAGCAATACTCCCACCCTGGCTGATTTCAGGCTGCCAGTGTGGAGTCACTGAAGGCAGAGTTGGAAAGAGAGACATAGTGGTGGGAGCTGGCCCCAAAAGACCACAGCTTCTGAATGCACTGATGTACTGGTAACCCTAGTCAGCCTCTAGAATGAACTCTATCCTTGGTTGGCTGCCAGTAAGATGGGGAGGGTAGTTCCTCACCAAATCAGAACATGAAATTCATGGCTCTGTTCTTTGTCTTGTCTGTTCCCATGTCTGGTTCTTGATTCTGTCCAGCACCATGGATATTTAGCAAACATACTGTGTGCGTTACTGCTATGAGTTGAATCCTTGTGTACATTATCTCATTTAATCGTTAAAATAATCCCATGAAATAGGGACTATTATTATCTCCATTTTACAGATGGGGAAACTGAGACATGGAATGGGTAAGTATCTTGCTCAAGGCTATATAGTCTCTAAGTGGTAGAGCCTGAATTTGAAACCAAGACTGTCTGATCCCAGATTCCAAGCCTTCACCCACTATATTTCCAGTTTTATAGCATTTCACAGATGTCTCTGGATTTGGGTCTACTCCCAAGGGAGGGTCCTCGAACACAGCCTTAGCTCCTGTTGGCAACTCTTTGCTTTGGACTGTCAAGATAGATTCTCAGAGACGTGAGGTGTCATGACCCCGTCTTCGGTCAGTTTGGTTGCAAGTTACTGCCTGTCCTCTAAGACACTTCCTGAGCACCAAGACCACAGATTTCACTGAGGACTGAGATGGCTGCATTCTTCATAGACACTGGGTTTGCCTGTTCCAAAAATGGTGATTTCTATAGCAACCATTTATTCTAGCAGATGTGTGCCTGGTATGGTTGGCAGAGGGTGGGATCAGAAATGGAAACGGCCTTTTATTCTTCGTTTGCTGAATGCACACCCTGTATGTGAGGCACATAAGAGGGGAAAATATGGCATCCTTAGAGTCTGTATAAGATCTGTGGCTGAGCAAAGAGGCAGTTGTTGTTTAGGGCTGATTTTTGTCTGTAGTGTGAGTCGGGCGATATTTGGCTTCTGGTTCTTTAAGGAGGAGTTTTTGGGCAGATGTACCTGTTGGTTTCAGTTCAATGGATGTTTGTCACTTTGGTTTCTGTAGAATGTGGACATTTACTTTGGGGGTAGGGCAGTTAAATAAACACGTAGAAGACATTGCCTTGGCTCTTAAAGATCTCAATGTCTAGGTTCATGTTTATTACTTAGGGCTTTTTTTGGTTGTAGGTTAAAAAAAAAAAGATTTGTGCTGGCTTAAAATAAACAAGACTATTTGTTGTCATAATACGGGAGTGTATCATGGCGCCTAAGTGTAGGGATACAGTCCACCTTTGAAGGCAAGTGAATAGAACTGAAAAGTAGCTGTCAGAAACCCAGGCAGTGTTCTCTTTTTCTTTCTCATCCTCAGTTCAGCCTGTGCATCTAATTTCATTTTCATCTCTCTGCAGACCACAGGGTGAGCCTAAAAATGACCACCCCAAGACTCCCAGGTTTACATGTAACAAGACTTAATTGAACTTCTCCTGTCTGTGTCCCAAATTCCATAGAGGGAATCTGTTGATGCATCTTGCATAGGCGTCTGCCCTTGGCCACTCACTCACTGAGGGCTTTGTGGTGAGTGTCCTGTCTGAGTCTGCTCAGGCCACTATAACAAACTACCACAGACTGGGCGGGGGAGCTTTGACAACAGTTAAGTTTCTCACAGTTCTGGAGGCTGGAAAGTCCAAGATCAAGGTCCAGCCAGCATGGTCAGGTTCCTGGCTTTCAGATGGCTCCCTCCTTGCTGTGTCCTCACGTGGCAGAGAGAGAGAGGGAGAGGGAGAAGGGGGGAGAGAGAGAGAGAGGGAGGGAGAGAGCGGGAGGGAGAGAGGAAGGGAGGGAGATGAAGAAGGAGAGAGCAAGGGAGCTTTCTCTGTTGTTTCTTCTTCTTATAAGGGCACTAATCCTATTGGATGAGGGCCCCACCTGTATGACCTAATTTAACATTAATTACCTCCTTAAGGCCCTGTCTCTAAACACAGTCAAACTGGGGGCCAGAGCTTCAAATACGAGTTTGGGGGTGGAGGGTATAGTATCCAGTCATGTAGTTTAACATGGCTCTCAGAATCTACCCTTGAGCCTTGTGGATTAGAAGGGGGCTTTATCAGGCCCCTCAGAAAGAGACCAGTATAGATGGGAAGGCTGAACACGATGCTAAGACGACCCCACATGCCAGATTAGAATATGAAGCTCTTGTCAATACACTGCATTTGGGGTGGATGGCTCTGTGGTGTATATATATGCATGCATGGATGTTTGTGTGTGTCTATACATATACACACATATACATCTGTATATAAAACTAGAGAGGACTCTTTGGAGAAGGAATGAAGGAATGTTTGAGAATGGCCTTGCGTCCCTGTCATCTGTTAACACACCGTGATGAGCTGCTCTCCATATTGGTTTACACATGGAATTTGAAATTAAGTATAAATTCCATTTCTCACACTCATGGGTTCTCTGTCCCTCAGAGGGGCTGTCAAGAAAGAGCTGGATTTACAATTTGCCAGTCTCTTAGCTCTGTGTTCCAGAGGACTTAAGGCTCTCTTATTGACAATGGCCTTAACATAGAGTTTTTAATAAAATAGGTGATGTGGGAGCACGCACTCGCGTCACCTGTGGCTAAACAGATGTATGGGTGCCGGACCAGTGCAGGGCGCCTTTTGCAGCATTAGGCTCCCAAGCCGGTGGGGTACATGCTTCTACAGAGACCAGGTGATGCATATATTTTTAAACTTGGAACCTGTGAATCACTTATTATTTCTGAATTAGGAGTCAAAACATATGAATAATCTCAACAGGGTTTCAGCAGATGTATTTTGCCTTTAAGGTCACCTAGCTTTGGGGAGATGGTTGGGGGTGATAGGGAGCAAGGCCCAGCTTGATTCTGTCTATGACTCTTAGGAATCCATGTCATGTCTGCTCAATTTACCAGCCATGGGGAGTGTTACGCGAGGTACATCGCCACGGGGTCAGGGTAACGCAGGGAAGCAAACAGCCTTCTTTATTTTTTAATACATCAGTGTCACCAATGCTTACAGCGGAGTTGTGAGTAGGTGGGCTCTGGTAGCCGTGTGTTCACAGCTATGATGATTGAAGAGGCAGCCGCCTGCCACAGAGTTCTCAGGTTTGCCTCAGATGCTTCTCCCACCCTCCCTTGTCTCCCGGCATCTCTCCCCCAACCTCCTACCAAACAAGGTCCGGAACTGAGGTGTTCTGGAATGCCGCCCTTGCTAAGCTCTGGGATTAGGGCCGGTCGTTTGGAAAGGGGGACGGTGGGAGAGGAAAAAATACCCAAACGTTAACCCCTTGAGCCCATAGCACTGAGAGGCCTCACCGTTTCAGCCATGGGCAAATCAGCGTCTCTTGGCCACATCCCTGAAACCTGAGAGTCAAGCACCAGAAGGAGACAGTTAAGCCAAGCCAGGCTGATGAAAATCTCTCTGTCCTTAATGACTCTGCCGGGCGCACCTGCTCCAGCCTCTCACTCGCTCTCATTGTCAGATGGACCCAGGTATTGAATGACCACCCAGTGCAGAGTGTGGCTCAAGCGGGCCGTGGAGGAGGGGGGTCATGAGCGAGAGGGAGGCCGTCTCTTGTCCTCAGGGAGCTTGCATGTGACTGGGGCCATGTTCAGGCTGACCGAGCGCTCAGGGAACGGCCAAGGGGGGGAGCAGGAGTCACCAACCCTTAACTGACTATACCCTGCGCCAGGCACATATCCTAGACCCTCTCCCTCCCCGTCTGCCTGTTTTCCCTTAAAATTTTGCTGGAGTTTAAAAAAAAGACAACGGGAACACACACACTCATTTTAAGAAATGAAGCAATACAGAGATATATAAAGAGTTAACAATATTGCTTATCCACCCTCCTCTAAGGCAACTAATGTGTATTTTATTTTTATGAAATAATTTTTTTTTTTCTTTTTGGCCGCACCACACGGCATGCGGGATCTTAGTTCCCCGACCTGGGGATCAAACCCGTGACCCCTGCAGTGGAAGCGTGGAATCCTAACCACTGGACCGCCAGGGAAGAAATACTTTCAAACTTACAGACAAGTTCCAAGAATAATACAGAGAACTCCCATATCACCTTTACCAATTTGGGGTTTACCGGTTTTTAACTTCTTGCCCCTGGTTTTCTTCCCTGATCTCATGGAACCATGCAGCAGCCTTTGGTGGTTAAAGGTAGGTGGGATTACTCTTTTTAGACATGAGGAAGCCATGGCCCAAAATTGTTGAGCAATGCCCCCAAGGTCGCATAGCTGTCAGATAGTGTGGCCAGAATTCCCACACCATTCCCCCATGACATCACCCGTGTTTTAATTTTGGTTGTTCCTCCTAGGACTTCTTTTTCAGTCAAGGCTGCAGAAAGTGCATCCATTTCCTTCGCAAGGAGGAGATGGTAGGAAAGTAAGAGGTGAAAGCCTGCGTGCCTTTGTCCTCTCCCAGACCAGTGACCTCCCCTCCCCCATTCTGGGTTTAGGTTTTAGGTATAGTGGGAGGGGTCCAGGGCACGTGCTGCTTGCTGTAGGAGTGGCTCCTTGCTTCAGACCCTTTGGCTTCGGACAGCTAGATGAGGTCTTTCAGGATCAAACCTGACCCCCATCAAGGAAGTTCACTCCACAAATGCATTTTTTTCCCATGAAGAGGCAACAGAGAACAAAACGAACAGAGTATCCCTTTTCATGGAGAGACGAATTTGCCGTTGCCTTTTGGCTGGACCCGGGTTTACTCAAACTCTTGCGACTGACCGTGTCCTCCTGTGTAAAAGGAGAAGAACGCAGTGCACTGGTGTCCCACCTCCTGTCCCTGCTCCATGTGTCCTCCTGGATGGAAAGGTTGGACAGGCTGAACCCAGAGGTTCTGCCATTTTAAGGGTCTTTCTGGCTCTGAACCTTTTGCTTCCGTGAGCTCTTACTGGAATCCCTCCCTTCTGCCCAGGCATGGATGGTGCTTTTATCTAATGCCAGCTCTGCCTCAGCTGGTCTTAAAACAAGGTGAATCCACTGCTCTGCATTGAAATATCTAGAAGGGAGTCGCAAAACAGCAGCCTTGTGACCCTAGTCTCCCTAGTCCATTAACCATGCAGTGTTTTCCTGGCAGCTGCCCCTCTGGCCTCGTTCCTGCCTGTGGGGACAGGTCAGGTTATTGGGGACTCAGTTGGGTGCTTTGGGGTTGGTCCCAGGAAATCTGCCCACGAAGGAGCCAGACGGACAAGGTGGTGAGGCCCCTCGCATCTGATTCAGGGAGCTGAGTGTTATTGCTGAGAGTGGCCCTGGCTTTGTCTTTGTCAAGAGTGGGGTTGGGCCCTTGGGCTGCAGTGCAGCAGGGGGATGAGAGTTGGGGCGGCAGGCAGACATTCTTGCCCCGTGAGGGAGGGTCTGAAAGCTTGTTCCGTGGATACCCTCATAGACTCGGCTGAAGCTAGAGGCCTAGGTCACATGACCTGGGAGGGAGGCCACTCCTGGCCTGAGGACCCCACGAGCCTCCTGTGCCTGTGAGGGGCCACGCTGGGCTCTCCACTTCCCAATCCACAGCAGAGTTCCTGCTTCACAAAATTATACTTATTTACTTTGCGACCAGCTGTGGTGTTCCCCGATGGTTCTGGGTGTGAGGGCTTCATCTCCCCCAGCGGGTCATAAGCCTCCTGAAGGCCAAGACCTTGTCCTTTGTTCTTCACCTCGGGCAGAGGCAGGGGATGCTGGCTCCTGGACCCCACCTTGGGCCCTGCGATTTGGACTCGCTGCCTCCTGGCTCCAGTTGCACGACGTTTTCTTGCCTGCCCCCTTCCCTGCATCCCTGCCCCTAGGAATCACACACCCTGGTGACTGCAGTGTCTTCCCAGGGTCAGGGCCTTCTCAGCACGAGGGGGATGTTGATGTGCCCTCCTGGTGCAGCTCCTCTCATGAGAATCCCTGCGCTGGATGGTTCTCCTCCTCCACTGCAGCCCATAGATCAAGGGGTTCTCGGAGTGCCCCGTTGACCCACCTGTGTTGGAACCCCATGGGGCACGTGTTAAATCTGTATTAAATAAGTTCCCCAATTCATTCTGATGTGCACTGAAGTTAGAGAACCACTGTAGTGGTCTGAAGCCCCCATGCCCCACCCCTGTAAACGCACACACAGACACAGACAGACAGGCAGACAGACAGACCCATACACACCCTGTTAAGTGACTGCTTCTGCTGCCTTCCAGGTATGTGGCTGGGTGGGTGGGAGTGCCCCAGTGTGGAATCGGGTGGGTTCTTGATTAGGACCCATGTCAGGGGTTAGAGGAAGGAAGGGTTATAAGGGGTGGTCTCAGAATGGGGTTCTTTGGGGCTGCTGGGGAGCCAGAAGGGCTCAGGAGGGGGCTGCTCCATCGCTGCGGAAGCCTGAAGCTGCCACCCACGTGGCCCGCCCATGACCACACAGATCTCTGACTCTCTGATCAGGTGTCACGTGTGCCTGCTTGGCAGTCTTGAAGCAGGGTTTGGGAAGGGTTATGTGATTAATCTTGTGCCCTGGAGAATGCAGCTGAGCACGTGTCTTCGAATGGAGTTGCAGAATCCCGGTGCTGTCTCCCGGCTGAAGACGTGGTGCTGAGGGTGGGAAGGCCTCCCTCCCTCTCCTTACCTCCCGCCAGTATCATGTGTGATGGGAGGCAAGTTGATCAAGATCTGACTGGAAGGACGCAGGGCTGGGACTCAGGCCTGCCTGGATCTAAGCCTTTAGTGCTTACTTTTGATAGGACTTTGGACAATTTCTTTCCCGTTTTGGGAGCTTAATCTCCTGACTCCTTGTTCCTGCCCCGTTTGGCACCTTGCTTTTTTAGTTCAGTGTCCATGTCTACAACGAAGAGTGAGAAATTTCTGGAGCTGCATGGCTTCCTTAGGAAGGCTGAGGATCCCGAGGTGTTAGTGATCTGGGGGCACGATGCCCCTGGGAGCTGCGGCGTCAGCTTGCCCTCATGCCTCTGCCCCATGCCAGCCTGGACAGCCAGAAGCACCTCTTCGGGGGATTCCTCCCAGGCCGAGGCAGGGCAGTCAGCAACTTAGCCTGCTCTGGCTTTATCAGGGGGCAGCCTGGCTGCCCACTGGGCAGACCCCCAGCTGCTCCTGCAGAGGCCACGTTAGCAGTGGCTGAGCCACGGTTCTGGCGAAGGTGGACGCCGTCCACATGGGTACAGTGCGAAGGGGTGAAGATTTCAGCCCCCCGACTCAGGCAGTCCCGGGTTTGAATCTCGACTCCCAAAGCTGTTTCAGCTGTAGAGTCTTAGACAGGTTACTTCAACATCTGACCCTTAGTTTTCTCGCCTACAAAACGGGAGGCGAATACAGCAACCAGCTGCTAGGGTATGTGATGTTACGAGGATTTGGTGAGGTGAAGCCATGAAACCCTTCTTAGCACCTGGTCCGCGGTCAGCACGAAATGAGGGTGAGCCTGGGTGTGTTCCCAAGACACTTGTGAGCTTGTAACCTGAAGCTTAGGTCCTCAGAGATAACCAGCATCGGACTTGGGGTCTGGCTGTTGGAACCCTGGGCTGGCTTAGAAGGGGCCTGAGTTGGTGCAGTTTGCCTTCCCCGGAAGTGGGCACCCACCTGTCATCTGCCCCTGATGTGCCATTTGTCCTACCCAGGCTCCCTCCACCGGGGCCCCGGAGCAGCAAGAGGAGGGACATGACGACAGGACCCAGGGTGCATCCAGGTGCCAAGAATCTGTCCAGCAGCCTTGACTTTTAGCCTGGGGTCTGGATGGGAGCGGGGGCGCTGCAGCCCCAAACCCGTTTGGGGCTCCATACAGTTCACTCTGCAGCTCTGGGACCACTTGCTTCTCTCTTCTTTACTTCGCTTTGAAAAGAGTCAGCAAAATCCTTGTTTCCATAAGCATTTTTCTGGCTGTAAAAAGCTGAAGCCCAAACCTGTTATTATAGCTGTTCATGCTATTTTAATCTGCTCTGTTTAGAGGTAAGAGGGTAGCAGTGACTCTGCAATTACCGAGTACATTTGATCCACGGCGCAGCTACCGGAGCCGGTGGAGAGCCCTCCGAGTGGGATGGTGCCATGTGTGGCAAATCACTTTCAAATTTACTAAAAATATGCCCCTCTGCAGCCATGCAGATATCATAATTTTCCTCCCTGAGGCTTATTGAAATTCCCGTTCGCTTCCTGCCATCCGCTCGCGCCCAGCACGTGTCCTGTGGCCCTCCTGCCTGTTCCCTTTCATTCTTTGTCTTGGCCCTCTTGGCCAGATTCTGTCTGGTCTCCCTTGCCCTCCACCCCACCCCACCTGCTTTTTCTTCCTCCCTCTTCATTTCCTGCTCACAAATATTTTATATTCTACTGACTGGCACGCTAGTGAAACCGTTTGCGTTTGCCATCGTCAGAAGAAAAATACTTAGCATTCTAAATCTATCAACTATTTCAAATTTAAACAAGCTGGCCCGGCTCTGCGCCTCCTCCATACAGTAATTGTTGCATCCCCAGGCTCCCTGTTCTATCTCTGTTCCTATTTCATTCACTTTTCTATTTGCAGCTGGCGCAGAATACGGGCTTCTCCCCCTCCCTCCCTCCCGCAGCCCGCTTTGTAGCCAGTGACCTTGGCTTTCCCGAGGGCTGCACTGTAAATGAAATGTGGCATCGCCACATGTATCTTGATAAAATATATCAGTGGATGAATTGCTTTTCATATTGATTTCCTTGGACGAGCAAGGTGTGTGTGTGGAAATCGCGTGTCTTAGTGAGAGTCCTAGAGAGAGGCAGGATGCCGAAGGAAGGGCAGGCTTTGTTTTTCTCTCACTTAGGAAAAGTTTCTGCCTGTTAGCTTGGGAGAGAGGCCTCTTGGCTCTGTAAGCTCACCCTCTTTGTAGGAGGAAAAAGCAAATGTCACCAGGGCGTGGCCTGTCACCAGGGAGGGCCATGCCATCCGGGTCTTTGGGGCGAGCGTGCATCTGGATGACCCCAGCTACTTTGTTACTGGAGAGAGCTGAGAAACTGTCTAGCCCTACTGGGGGCCCAGCAGCGTGGAGGGTCGTGGATGGGCAGATGTATTTGTATGTGATCTTTATACCCTCCCGCTGGCCACTTTCCACTTTCATGTGTCAGGTTAGTTGAGATGTGGCACTTTTGAATCCAGGGCTGATGCTGTGGCCCAAGGGAGCCATGGGGTTGTGCTTGACCAGGTGTAATTCATATGTGTCAGCATCAGTGCATGGGCGTGCATCGGTGGGTGTGCTTGCACGTACATGCACATAAAGAGCTGTGTGAGCCTTGCGTTTGGGCTGAGTGTGAATGCAGATAGACAGCAGTCTCCAGGCTTGCGGTGGCTGTTATTAGAGAGCTCTGGACAACGGACAGGGCAGTATCCAGCGAGGTGATCAAAACGTCATTTCCTCTCCTCTGCAATTGCCTTCCCAATTCCCTCTTCCAGCTGCTGCTAAATAAAATAGATGTGTTAAGCCCTCTATTCTATCCAAGAAGTGAACTGATAGTTGAATCTTTTTATGAGGCTAAATAAGCATAGCTTAAGGTGATACTGTGTGTGCTTGTGTACGCTCATGTAATAAAACGCAGTTAACTGGAATATTTGGGGATGAAGCTATGGTAATGCATTACATTTTCTGGCTAACTGAGGCTTAACTAGAAAATCCTGTTGGTTATAAGCGCTGCTGAAATGCTTTGCAAAACCAGAGCAGTACGTTTTCCTTTGTAAGCAGCAGGTAGTAAAGTAATTGAATCCTTCGACATTTCATGATCTTGCAGCATATGAGGGCTAGCTAGTCTTTGGTTATCATTTAAGATTGTACGTGTCGTATGGAAGGTGTAGAACTGGTTTGAATTACTGTGTACCCCGAGAAGGTGGTTCTCACCCGGGGATAATTTTTGTCTCCCAGGGCACATCCGGCAATGTATGGAGACATTTGTTGTTGTTACGCGAAGGGAAGCTGTTACTGGTATGTCGTAGGCAGGAGCCACAGACACTTCTAAGCTCCCTACAATGATCAGGACAATCCCTTTCCCCAACCCCGCCTCACTACAAATAATTATTTGATCTAAAATGTCAGTAGTGCTGAGGTTGAGAAACGCCAATTTAGGATATATTTTTAAGCATTTTTGTCCCCAAATTTTTACTTAATTCCTGCACACAAAATATTTTGTTTTCATGGGTTTGGCTTTTCCAAAGAATCAGGTGCTAGCAGTGTTCTGAATTATTAGCGCCTCTAATTCATTGACATTTATTGTTCCACAGAACAAATAGGCGAAGCCTGCCAGTTTGCAGATAGGCAGGCCTGTCCCCAGATGGCCCGCCAGTGAATGCTCAGATTCATTGAATCATTTAGGACCATTAAAAACCATTAGGGCCACACTAGCCTTAGATTGAACTAAGCAGAATAAATAATCCCAGAGGGGGCTGTAGTTTACCCTTTTCTCTTTGTCTTTGCAACCCAAACTAAATTCCCAGAGACTTACCAGAACTTTCTGATGAGACAGTTTATTCTACTTACTGCAGATCAGGGACAATCTGGCATTGGCATACTTAAAAGTGCTTCTGGGGTACGTAGACATGTTCATTGGTTTTGAGTGGCCCTGAGTGAGCCTCTGCAGTGTCTGTCTGGTTTGGGTTTGGTGGGCCAAGGGCAAATGGGGTCTGGATTTTGCATACTCTGCATCTTTGACTCTCTTTGAAGACGTCATTGGAAGTCAGTGGACTCATATACTAAAAAGTCTTTTAAACTGGTTTGGGGGAGTTAGGAAAACTTCAGGGCCTCTCTTATTAGAGTAAAGGAAAAGCTTTCACTGTGAACTTAATCTCAAATGAAACTTTGGTGTCAAATGTTCTGGAACTATTACGTGTCATTTTATTAACCCATACCCTTTCTGTCTAGAATGCTGTAAGAGTCTAGTTAAATGAAGTCTGTGTGTCTGGTGAATGTGTGTGAGTGGTTGAAGAAAAGATGTTCAATGCTTGGTTTAATGTGCAAATTACCAATCCATGGTGACCTCTGGCAGGGGTTCATTATTTCATATAAACTAAAAAGGAAAAAGCTGTCCCTGCAAGACACAGGGGTGGAGTCGTGCAGCTGAAGCAAGGGGCCGTCTCTCAAGTGGAATTTTAGAGATTTGCCTTACAGTGTTCATCAGAAGGGGCGGCTGCAGGGAAAGAGGTCTGGAGGTAGAGTTAGGTGTCCAAGCGTCTTGGCCTGGTATTGCTGCCTTCTGGCTGTGTGACCTTGGACGAGTTGCTTAACCTTCCTGAGGCTCATAAGGACAACAGCACCCATCCTGCCCTGTGCAGACTTATTTGGGGAATCAAGGGATGGGAAAGCACTCTGTAAATTGCAAATAGCTGAGTAAACATCAGGCACTTGGGACATTGTTCCATCGTTAAGCAAGAGCAATGCCATTTGTAGACCAGGTTTTGAGTACATCCCGAGCATTGTTTGTGAGAGGACTCCGGGCTTCTCTGCACACACTCCTAAGGAGGTCGGGTAGCACGGATTTCTCCATCTGCCGTTTTCTAGCTGAGATGCTAAATAGAGTCATGGGTGTACCTGGGGTCTTTCTCGTTCCAGTGTAGCCTCTGAGGGGGGCTAGATGTGTCTCCCTTCCTCTCTCTCAGATGGAATTGTATTTATAGCCTGGTATAAATACAATCAGAAGGTTCCTATAAAACTCTGTTATTACTGCAGCACAAAGTTAGACATGCTTGAGGTTTCGGCTTCTTGGCTCTTCCATGTGGCAATGAATATTTTATGGGAAAGGAAATACTTAGTGTCTGACTCTTTTTATAGTGCAGCTACTCACAGGGCTGGTAACCTTCCAGATCTCTCCAAAATCAAAAGCGTTGCCTGTCCATCTCTCTGCTCCTTTCTTCCCAAAATCCATCGCTGTTCTGCCTTGCTGAGGTTTCCGTGTTCTCTTGGTGAATGGGTCGATTTACGCAATGTGTGGGGTACACTTTCCGATCCTAATTAATGCCCTAAACCATAGGAGCTGGCCGCTCACCAGCTCTGCCCCACCCCTCCTGGCACTTCATGGCTCTGGTCGGCCCTGGGGGAGGTGTGCTGGCGGGTTGCCCTCTGGGCTGTCAACTTGAAGGACTCCATCTGCATTTCCTTCCATGCTGCCTTTGCCGAGTGCCCGGTAGCCACCAGAGGATGTGACCAGCCTCTCCAAAGTCTACTCTGATCTTGGAATTCAAAAAGGAACCGGTGAGTTTGAAGTCCAGCAGAACCCAAGAGCTCTTCCCTTTCAAGGCCTGAGCTTGGGGCTGGAGGCCTTACCATGGGCAGCCATCAGGTTGATGAGATTTCCCTCTCAGGCCCTCTTACTGCGGTCCCTTCAGTGACCCCACGTGTAAGGCTGGAAAATGGGGCCTGGGTGGTCTTGGCCCTGGCTTGCTAGGTCCAGGCCTTTAAGTAGAAGAAAGGGGTCTCCTGGCAGGTCAGCGTCCATGGCAATTGCTCCTCTGGCAGCCTGAGGCCATCCTGGCACAGGTGATCAGCTGGATTGGCCTGATGGTCCTCAGACACTTGTCATGACTACAGCGGCATTGCAGACCAGCTTTATGGCCAGATGACAGTGCCTCAGGTAAATAGCTCACGGGGCCCTCCCCAGAGGCCCTCACAGGCTGGAAAAGTACTTAGGTCTCCCGTGGGTGTGGGCAAAGCAGCCTGGGTCTTTTGCCCGTGCCCAAGGGGCCCCAGTGTGAAGAGCATGGCAGGGTCAAGTGTAGCTTCTGAGACATAGGAGCAGAGCTGGCTGGGCCTCACCACTGGCTCAGTTTTTTCGTAGCAAGGGTGGATCTGTGAAAAATGCTTCACATAATCTGCATAGGGACCCCACACTTCATTTAATGGGGCCCTGGGCGTGCGACGTTTCACCGTATCTCCTTTCAGCTCTGTGCCTGGTGTTTGTTTTGGCGCCAAAGTAGGTCCAGGGAGAGAGCAATTTGCAAAACCTCCGGCAACTTTGGTTTGTTCTCCCAACTCTGATTGTGTTACCGCCAAATAGAGCTATGTTTCCTCAGTACAGCTTTGTACTGGGTTTTCCTCTGTCCTCTTTTTCCCCTCCATCTTTCCTCTTTTTTGGTCTTTAGACCTTGGTGGCACAGGGTGGGCAGGGAGTAGAGGGCTTCTGGGCTTGTAGGCTCACAAGCTCGGCTGTGTCCTCAGTTGTGAAGGTGAAGAAAGGGTTATTTTGGGCTTCCCTGGTGACGCAGTGGTTAAGAATCCACCTGCCAATGCAGGGGACACAGGTTTGATCCCTGGTCCGGGAAGATCCCACATGCCGCAGAGCAACGATACCTGTGAGCCACAACTACTGAGCCTGCACTCTAGAGCCCGCGAGCCACATCTGCTGAGCCCATGCACCTAGAGCCCGTGCGCCACAACAAGAGAAGCCACCGCAATGAGAAGCCCGCGCACCGCAACGAAGAGTAGCCCCCGCTCTCCGCAACTAGAGAAAGCCTGCGCCCAGCAATGAAGACCCAACGCAGCCCAAAATAAATAAATTAAATAAATAATAAATAAATAAATATTTAAAAAATGGGTTATTTCTTATTTTTAATAGTTTGGAGTGGGATCAGCAGACGGCTCTCTGGAGAAATGGAGCACAGCATTTTCCACCTGGGATTGGCTACACAGTGAGGACATTTAACACAAGTCAACATTCGGGTTCACCAGGTTGATGGGAGGGGGGATGGATATAGGCGAGGCTAGAAGAACTGAAATCCTCAAATGTTCTAAAAGCATCATTATTGGTCTTTACTCATTTTTTTTTCTTTTTAATGGTACGCGGGCCTCTCACTGTTGTGGCCTCTCCCGTTGCGGAGCACAGGCTCCGGACGCGCAGGCTCAGCGGCCATGGCCCACGGGCCCAGCCGCTCCGCGGCACGTGGGATCTTCCCGGACTGGGGCACGAACCCGTGTCCCCTGCATCGGCAGGCGGACTCTCAACCACTGCGCCACCAGGGAAGCCCTTTACTCATATTTTAACTAGCCCTCCCCACCTGTGAAATAAACGATGAAGATGGATAAAAGAAATGTAACCAGAGAGAGAATAAAGAGGGAAAACTTTTACTAAGTGTCTGTTGTATAATAGACACTGCCTTGTGCTTTTAAATGAATACCTTTCAGGTTAATTCCAAAGCTAAAATTCAGCAATTCCCTGGTTCTGGGATCTGGGTAATCCATAGATGGGATCATTGGTCCAGGGATCAGATAACACACCAGTATGGAGCGTCTCATTCCATGTCTAGAGATGTGCCAGATACCATGGTAGATTCAAAGGTGTACATGCTGTAATCCCATCTCTCAGGGGTTAAGGCCACACACCACACACACACACGTATGTACACGCACACATGTGCATGCACAGAGGTAGACACATGTTAGAGCAGCTCTACATTCCAGTGCTCCAGAAATTCACAGGGCACTGTGTCCTGGGTATCAAGAAGGTGACATGAGGCACTCTGCCTCCTTAGCAAAGCCTTATGGGCTGCCGTGATGGAAAGTGTAGGCACCAGCAGAAGGGTAGGACAGAACAACTCTCTCCTCAGAATGTATGGGGGGCTTCCCTGGCGGTCCAGCGGTTAAGACTTTGCCTTCCAATGCAGGGGGTGCAGGTTTGATTCCCAGTCGGGGAGCTAAGATCCCACATGCTTCGGGGCCAAAAAACCAAAACATAAAACAGAAACGATATTGTAAGAAATTCAATAAAGACTTAAAAATTGGTCCACATCAAAAAATATTTAAAAATCAAAAATAAAGATGTATGGTTAATGAATGTGGTAGGCAGAATAGTGCTTCTGCACCCCCCCAAGATGTCGGGTCCTAATCCCTGGAACCTGTGAAGATGTTACTGGCAGAAGGGAATTAAGATTGTTAATCAACTGACTTTGAGACAGAGAAGTATCTTGGATGATCCAGGTGGGTCCAGTGTAATCACAAAGTTCTTTAGATGTGGAAAAGGGAGACAGAAGAGTCAGTGTCAGAGTCAGAAAAGGAGACGTGAGGATGGAAGCAGAGAACCAGAGAGACGGCTGCCTGGTAGAAACTCTGCCTGCTGTTGCTGGCTTTGAAGATGGAGGAAGGGACCACGGGCCAAGGAATGAGAGCAGCCTCTAGGCGCTGAAAAAAGGTGAGGGCACAGATTCTTCCCTAGACCCTCCAGAAGGAACACGGGCCTGCCCACATCTTGATTTTAGCCCAGTGAAACCCACTTTGAACTTCCTTTCTACAGAACTGTGAGATAATATATTTGTTTTGTTTTAAGCTGCTAACTTGGTGGTAATTTGTTACAGCAGCAAAAGGAAACTAATACAGTGAGGTGGAAGAAATTGGAATGGCTGGTCCTCAGGGGAAAGGGGACCAGTGCTTTTCCTTTTACTGTTCTCAGGAGGTCCTGCAACACGAAGTGATTTTTTTTTTCATCCCTCCCCAGAAAGCCAGGCAGGACTGACCCTTATCCCTCCCAGCTTCTTGTGCAGCTCAAAGCAAAACAACCCTGCCCTTCCCTGTACCTCACTTCCTTCTGTGCGATGGCTCCTCTCTTCCCTGCAGTGCTGTGAATTCACTTTGTGGGTACAGATTCTCAAAGAGGGACTCCGGCTAAAGATGGAAGAGTGTTGCATGGAATTCGGTTGAAGTCTTTCTGCCTTGAGGGACAGGCTTGGACCCTGGCCAGTGTGGCGTCTGGGTTCCGATGTCATGCTCCACCTTCCTTCGCTCAGGTTCTTCTTTTAACTTGTCTTCCTTGTGTGAAAGCTTGGGTGAAGTTTTTAACATAAGTAAGATCTCCCAGGAAGGACTAAAAATAGCATTAGTTTTCAAGTCTTGGCATTTTATGAAGGTTATTTACCGCTGTTTGCAGGGTAAGGTGCTCTGTGTAGGGCCACCCAAGAGTAGCTGTGGAAATGAGGTCTTGTCCCCATAAAGGAGAGGGCTGTGAGTTCATTGATCACAGGTCTGTCCATAGGCTGTCAGAGTCAGGAGGAACATCCTCATTTTACAGATGGGGAAACTGAGGCTTAGGGAGCTTACACGGTCCATGGAAGAGCTTGCAAGTTTGTCACCGTCTGAGAGCTTTTCCCCTTACTAGCTCTGCTAGTATTGCCAGTTTGGGGGCTGTGGGTGAATTGTGGTGGTGACAGAGATCAGTTTTCCAGTGTTGCCCCCAAGAGATGAATGAAACTAATCAGATAGAATATTGCCTGCCAAAGCGTTTGGTTTGGGAGGTTTTACCCTCTATCATGGAACCTGAGAATGATGTCTACTGAGGATGACTTTATCTTGGGTGTTTCCGTTTTATTTTTAAGATCCAGGGGTAGGTTTAAGTGAAGGGTATCATCCTCCTTGAAGGTCGTATCATGCTGTCTCTGGAGTTTATGACTTACCTCTTTTCTCTGGGTAACGTGTCTGTACTTTCTCTTATTATCCTATTCTTCTGCCTCCCAGATCTCCACAATTGTCCCACGTTCTTTGTGACATTTCTTTTCTGGAAGTCTTTAAAAATATTCTAGGTTTTTTGTCCGTAATGCTTGAGTACGTTTATTCCTGGATACAGAGAAGGCCCAAGGACCTCCCAGGCTCTCTAAGTCCTCTGATTCTTAGAAGGTTAAACTATTACGGAAACTGCATCTGTGTCTTCTCTTATTTCCTGCATGCAGGGGTGACCTTTGGGGGTTACATTGTTCAGATCAACCATTATCTCCCATTTGAAGTCTGCTACTCTCATCTCTCTACCAAAAGAGGAACTAAACCTCATTGTCATGGTTAAGGTCATAGCTGACAGCCAGCTAAAGAAGTCAATGCTCCCCACTCACACTGCTCCCCCACTCCCCAGCTCTCTCATCCTCTCCAAGATGCAAGTGTCTTGGGAAAGAAAGGGAGTAGAGGGTAAACAAGAAAGATGAAAAGGCTACCTGTGGTCCTTTCCATGTCTCAGCCTCGCTGGAGAAGGAACTTGGCTGGGAGTAGTAAAGTGACATGATGTGGATGTTCAGATGGCAACTAAGTATTTATTTGACCAGATCCGAGGATTTCCAAGCACCTCCAAATCCTTCCAGCCTGTTTGCAGTGAGAGGCCTGGAGGCTTCCAGCAAGACAGTTAGGGCGTGAATTAGACTGTGTCTTCTGGAAGGGAGCTGAAGTTCCTTGCCCACTCTGTTACGGTTTATTTCATTAAGGTTGACCATGTCCTTCTCTTTGGGCAGAGAGAATGAAGATGGGTTCCATGGAGAAGACAATGAAGCAGTGGCAATGGAGAATGACTGCATCGGTGGTAGGGGGCTTTCTGAGACCCTGATGGAGTCTCCCTCCTCCCCCCGGTGAATGGTGCAGAGTTAGGGGAAGACCCTACCTGGCTGTTTTGAGCGCATCACCCCCTTCTGGTCTTGAGTGCGGCGAGCCCCGTGCTTTGCATGTGAGTGGTGCACAGGGGACCGCTCAGGTGAGCACTGATCTCCTGGTTGGCTCACACAGAAGGCAGCAAGCGAGGAGTGGCTTGTGGGGCCCTTGGGAGGAGCCTGTCAGGAACCAGGATGAAAGGGTGCCCAGGAGCGGTTGACAGGCCCACCTATGAGTCCTCTGTTCCCAAGCTGGAAAGGAAAGCAGGTAGCAGGGAGAGGAGGAGGCAATTCTTAGGGTCGGGATGGGGTTTAACCCTGGGAGCTGCCCTTTCAGAGCATAACAGCCCATGTGACGGAAGAGTGGGTAGGGTTAGCATCCTCGGCTTGACAAACCACAGAATTTGGAGCCAGGAGAGGATGTAAGAGCCAAGGGAGGGATGCCTGGAGGTTTAGAAATGGGTGCGGTATTTCCAGATAGCAATAAACCTTAGAGAAGGTGCTCTCTTCAGCTTTGTTGTTTGGAGCCTATATGCAAAACTTGTAGCACCCTTCATCTAGCCTTCAGCCTTGCATCTCCCCTGTGTTGTTAGCTTTTTACATGCTTATGTCTTGTGTTCCCTACTAAGTTTTAAGGTCCTGGAAGGTACAGCCTATGTATTACATTTCTTTGAACCTTTCCACAGGGGCTGACACCATGCCTTGCATTTACTAGGCAATAACTGTCTCAACTTGGAGTGAATGGGACTACTGCTCCCTGTCCCTTTCCTCTTAGGGGAGCTGCTTACTCACATTCCCATGGTCTCACTCATCAGCTGTCCCCCAGCCAGCTTTCTGTCTCAAAAAGAAGCTGATGCTAACCTCTTCCTCCTCCAGAGGTGCTTTGGTGAGGATTTATAAGATGAAAATCATGGGACGTAAATGGCAGCCTTAGAACAGAGGGGTCCCTGGAACCACACTTCTGAAACCTGACGGAGACCCTTCTCCAGGCTGTCACTGTTGATTCGTGGATTTCCCAGCTCATTGGTCAAGCTGATCCTCTGTCCTGAAGGGGAAAGGGGAGCCGCCTGTAATTCCCTGGAATCTCCAGTTATTATTTTTACCGTCCTTCCTTCCTTCCTGCTCCTCCCCAAACTCCTTCCTTTGCCAGCTCTGCCAGCGTGTTCAATGTGATTGTTTCAGCTTTATTTGGAAACTGGAAGCCTCATTTTACTATAATAGTTCCTTAATGATTTTCTAAATGAAACTTGCCTACTTCCTCTGCTCCACCACTTCTCAGATATTAAACACATATCTCCAAGAGGTTTTCTTTTCTTTTTTTACCTTTTTTCTCAGAGACCAGCAGCTTGCTCAGCCACATGGTGAGAGATGGGGCGTGTTGTGGGGACATGCCCGCTTGTGCACCTGTGTGTGTAGTAGGGGATTCTTAGGGAGGGTGTGGTTTCTGCCCAGCGTTTTCTTGTCTTGCTGGCATCCAGCTCGGGAGCAAGACAGAGCACTCTGGCAGGTGACCAAAACAGAGTGTGTGGCAGGAAGGTCCCGTCGCCCTGATATTCCTGTGAGGATCCACTTGTCCATGAAGGGGAGGCTGTGCAGGAGGTCGGAGAGCAAGTGTCTGGCCAGTCTCCAAGGCCAGATGTTCTTTAGTGCCATGTGTCATGATAGGAGGGCTTCTAGGATACGTCAGACCTCTGCTGTTGAACCACCATCATCCTGTGTCCCCCCCGACCCCTACCCCGTCAGGGGCCCGCAATGGCGCCCTCTGTGTCTGCTTTCCAACCTCACCTTGTCCCCCATTAGCTTTCTTATCTAACTTCTCCCGTGCTACTCCATAGCACTCACTCAGCCCCGGCTCTCCTGTCTCCCAGTTGGCTGCCCTTCGCTCAGGAGTGATATGATTCTTGTGTCTGCTTTGCCCTCATCTGAAATGCCTCTCCTCTTTTCTGCCTGCTACACCCTTGTTACCTTCTGGGCGCAGCCTGGACCCCGCCTGCTCAGGGGGCCCCTGAGTTTTTGATTCCCACTGACTCTGGGTGTGGTGATTTCAGTCAGGACCTGACATCTAAGCATGGGAATAAGAACTGGTTTATATTATTCTGTGTATTGTCTTCTCTCTTCAACTAGACGGCAAGCTTTAGGGAGGCAGGTGGTGTTCTGTGCTTTTGCTGTATCTTTCACTGTGCCAATACCTGATTGATTCTCAACCTGTCTGGGCTGGTGAGAGAGAAAGGGGACTTGGATATTTTTGCCCCCGACTATACTGAGTTGGTAACCAGCTCAAGATGACTGAGAGGAAGAAGCGACACAGTGTAGCTCCACCATTGCATGTTCTTGTTGCCATCTGCATTCTCATCAGTAGATGATGGTCTGTTGGATTGGATGGACATTGGATGGTCTTTGGAAATGTCCTCATTCTCAATACAGAATTAGGGCACTTCTTTCTGTCCCTCTCCTTCCATGGTCCCTGCCCACACCAAGGCTTCCACTCCTAGCCTTCCGCTCCTAGCCAGCTCCGTTGTTTGTTTCAGGGAGGGTTTTGGTGGCTGGTCAATGACTGCAGTGCTGAGATCAAAGTCAGCCTCTGTCATAGGACTCCGCACAATCCAGCCCTCGCTACGACCTCGGCAACCCACTTCTTCACCTGACCCCTCTGGGTAGGCCAGCCAGACTCCCGGAGGCTGGTCCAGCATTGACTTGGCAAGTTTTGGCTCATGTGATGCCTCCATCACATGGAACTTTCTCCCTTATCTGAGGCCTTTCCATTCTTAATATTCCCTAACATGGGTAGATAGAGCTTCAGAGCTTACAAAGGCCCTGAACGGACCAGCTGTATCTCACCGTGCCCTCAAGCCATCTCTAGCCACACCACCCACCTTTTAGCCGTTCCTCTTCTACACACCTGCTACATGGATTTTTTTGTTGGCATTTTGGCACATAACCACATCTTCCTTTTGGGATCCTTTCTCTGTCTCTTTCTCACCAGCTACGTGATGAACCAACCAGAGTACCAGGGTCTATCTTTCTTCTTCTTCAGCCTTATACTAGCTAACACTTATTTAACACATTATATTCTCAACACTGTGCTGAGTCTTTTACTTGCACAATCTCATTTTTCTATCCTCTGGGGTCATGATATCATTATCCCACTTGACAGATGAGATAACTGAGGCTTAGAGAATCCCAGCGTCTTAAAGCTAGTAAGTCATGGACCTGGAATTTACGATGAGGGCTGGTGACAGAGTCTGAGTTTTGTTTTTGTTTCTTTTTTCTTTTGAATTTTATTTATTTATTTATTTATTTTTGGCTGCATTGGGTCTTCATTGCTGCGCGCGTGCTTTCTCTGTTTGCGGCGAGCGGGGGCTACTCTTCGTTGCGGTGTGTGGGCTTCTCATTGCGGTGGCTTCTCTTGTTGCGGAGCACGGGCTCTAGGCGTGCGGGCTTCAGTAGTTGTGGCTCGCGGGCTCTAGAGCGCAGGCTCGGTAGTTGTGGTGCATGGGCTTAGTTGCTCCGCGGCATGTGGGATCTTCCCGGACCAGGGCTCGAACCCGTGTCGCCTCCATTGGCAGGCGGATTCTTAACCACTGCACCACCTGGGAAGTCCCTGAGTTTTTAAACTGTTTGCTCTGCCAACTAGAAATGTATCAGGCTCTGCCACTTACCAACTTGATGACCTCAGACAAGTTGTTTACTTCCTTATGCCTCAGTTTCCTCCTGGCAAAACAGAAATAAAAATAATACCTGCCCAGTAGAGCTGTTCTGGGAATTGGATGAGACAGTGCATGAAAATGCACAGAATAGTGCCGGGAACATAGTAAGTGTTCAAATATGTCTTGTACACCATTCTTCTAATTCTTCTTCATTATCAGCGTCATCTTAATATTGTTTTTTTGTGCCACAATGTCACCTCCGGGTTCTCAGGTATCATCTTAGCACCTGAGATAAGGTTATGCACGTGGCTTGTGCTCAGAAAATGCTCAGAAAATGCTTGATTAATGAATGAGAAGGCACTTGGGTTTCCAGAGGTGACTTGGTGGGAAGTACTCGGTATGATGCTGTCTGCGTGGCAGGTACTGATTACGAGGCTGTCTTTGCTAGCGTGCAGCCTTGGCAGGTTATTGTGGTGGTGGTGGTTGCGGCGGCGGGGGGGGGGGGGGGGTTGGTGTGGGGGAGGGGTAAGGCATGGTGGGGTGTGATGGGCGCTGCAGTCGAGAACCTTCCTGTAGCCTAAAACCTTTTTCTCCTTCCCACCCCCTTCCCCAGTAGCTCTGAGCCCTGCCAAGTCTGTGCACGAGTAAGGCATGGTGGGGTGTGATGGACGCTGCAGTCGAGAACCTTCCTGTAGCCTAAAACCTTTTTCTCCTTCCCACCCCCTTCCCCAGTAGCTCTGAGCCCTGCCAAGTCTGTGCACGAGCCTTGAAATGACAAAGTACCCTTTAGTTAATTGCACAACGGATTGCCTAGAGTTAAAAGTTCTGATTTATATGACTATAGCTCTAACTGCTCAATAACACAGGCCTGTAATCTACTTTCATTTCAAACAGAACGGTGATTTATAGGACAGCATGCCGCTTTAGCTCAGAAATGAGGTGTTCAACATATGCTCTGTTGACATAAATTTGGAATTTATCGCTGTTGTCAAAACTGCCTGTTGGACAAAGGTGGGTATTAAGGCAATAAATGGCTCAGAATAGTTCTCTGTCACATTTCCTAACCATTGTATTCAGTCTATTTGAGGGAAAATATATATACTTAAAAGCAATCAAATGTCCAAAATCCATGCATCTTGTTTTGAATGGTGAGAAGGGAGGATGCTGGGAGGCTGGCGGGGTGCGGGGGCTTGTAGAGGGGTGGGGGGTGGTCAGGGGTGTTGTCGAGGAGAACGGTTTTCATGAAGTTATGGCCCATTTTTAAAAGATTCCACTTTGCTTCCTCTCCCCCATCCTCATTAGGAGGTGGACTTTCTCATTTACAGAGAAGGGGAGGAAAATGAAAGCTCATTAAATAAAAGTAGTAAAGGACATTTTTATGGGCGGGCTTAAAGGCGGCAGTGTCAGGGAGGAGTTAGTGAGTGGGACTGTGAGGGAGGAGAGTACAATTTTGCTTACGGGGAAATAAGGCCACCAGCTCGCGTCCGCGCCGGTTTCTCTGCCACCCCGGCGAGCACAGGCTTGCTTCCACCTTCCTTCTGTGGGCTCTCAGGCTCCCGTGGGCCACGTGACCTCTCGACTCCCTGATGAGGGTTAAGAAGAGTTGGGTACCAGGCTCTGCACAATACGTTGTATGCACCCCATCCTGGTCCTGCTTATTTATTACCCACAGGATGGCCAAGACGCTTCCACCCACTCACCCATTCCCCAGAACATGTCCTGAGCATCCGCTGATCCAGGGCCTTTGCGAGGCTGGAGACTACAGAGAAGTGAGGCTGAGTCTGTCTTCGGGTAGTTTTCCAGGTAGTTGGAGGGTCAGGCAAGCAAGCAGATGCACCCCCAGCGCTATTGGCGCAACCGTAGACGCACACGCAAAGGATGCGGTAGAATGGAGGCCTGATCAGCTTTGGGAGTGGAGGGACCATGGAGGCTCCCTAGGGGTGAGGCTAGCTCTCCTGCCTGGTGAAACGTCCCTTTGTGACTATTAGATCCCGCAGGGAGAATACAGAAAAAAAAAAACAACAAAAACCCCCAAATAACCCTAGTGATAGGCTTTTTAAAAGAGATGTGCGGTGTTGTGGTCAGGTGATCGCCAGCGTGTGTCAGTGTGGGTTTTCTGTGCTGTGTGTTATAAAAGTGAGGCCAGGGTCCCTGTGCATCTAGGCTGCCACCTCCATTGTAACGTGCATCAGCTCCACACCGTGGACTGGTCACCGCATCCCCTGAGCGCAGGCAGGTAGCGTGGAGGATTTAGCGAATGTGGTCAGAGTCAAGGTTAAGAATCTCTCTCTTTTCTCCATCCTCTGTTTTCAGATAACATAGCTTGTGGTCTGTGGTCCTAAGTGTGTGTGTCTCTGGGAGATGGAAAGTATGAGCATCTCCAGAGGGCTGGCTGTGCGGTGGCTGTCAGCTGGGTCTAGAGTCCCAGGTATTATGCATTTCCTGCACGCCTGGCTCGGCAGGCTTACAGGTTAGGAGCTGGAGGAAGGAGTGAGCTGCCTGGTACTTCTCCCTGTGAAAACAAGGCCCAGCAGGGGGAGAGGATGCATATTTGTTGCTTTTATTTTATTTCTCCTTTTATCTCCACGCCCACACGCTTGGAGCGTCTCGGCGTTGATAAACGTGTACTCTCACACACATGCACACCGTCCGCCTTTCTTTCTCTTGCCCGCGTGTGTGACACACACATGCACACCCCCCCCACGCAGTCCCGGGCACACCCGATGTGGACACCATTGTAAGCCTCCTCTGTGTGGCTCACCCTCCTTTTGCCACCAACCCCTGTCCTTTTCACACAAAGCTCCCCGTTGGGAAAACTCATAATTTTTACACCACACAGCCTTGACTGGCCATTGCTGGAATTACTGTCTCTTTGAAGTGCTTTCTGCTGGGGCATTTACAGGCCGTTTTAATTACCTGCAGCTTGCAAGGGGCCTTGCTCTGTCCCAGCCTTTGTTTGTTTGTTCTTTGCAAGGAGTCTGTGCAGAAAGAATACGCTGCCTTCTTTTACAGAGAAAGAAAAGGGGAGAAAAGGAAGTTTGAGGAGCTCTTCGCAAAGCTTCTTCCCCCAGCTTTGGGATACCCCGCCCCCTTGAACAAGCGCAGGAGGAGAGGCCAGACTTGATCTTGGCTCGCCTGGGCTCTCAGCTCCGTGGGTCCCTCTCCTAGGGTTTGCCTGGGATAGTTTTGTTTGTGTGTGTTGATTTTAAGTATTACTAAGTGTATTTTCAAACTTCCCGTCATAGACAAGCAGGGCTGTCAAATAAAGCTGCTCTCCCTGCTGACCAAATCAAAGTCAGCTGCAGTTGAGCTGGGATCCTGCTCATATTTTTTCAACTAAATTTGTTTAAGGCATGTGTGTTATTAAATTATTGAGTCTGGACGTGGGGGTTGAAATCATTGGCGAAGGTAGAACCCACTTTGAGCTGTCTGAGGTTTTGTTTTCCTTGTCTTCATTTTTTTATTCGATTCTCTCTCTCTAGAGTGAACTAAATATAAATAGCCTTCTTTGGGGTTTCTGTTAAACACGAGTGGGGCATGTCATGTCTGCAGATGAAGATGCTAGCTTAACCCAGGAGCCTGGGAAATTTATCCCCTTCTCTGCAGGCTTTTAGAGCCGAAGGAATCTTCATTTATTCATTTAGCCCAAAAATGTACTGAGAAATCGGAAACCTCATACATTGTTGATGGGAATGTAAAATGGTACAGCTGCCTTGGAAAAGAGTCTGGCGGGTCCTCAAAAGGTTCCACATAGAGGTACCAGCAATTCTACTCCTAGGTGTATACCCAGGAGAATTGAAAGCAGATGTCCACAGATAAAACTTGTACATATATGTTCACAGCCAAAGCATAATAATGCTTCAAAAGGTGGAAGCAACCAAAAGTCCATTGACCCATGAATGGATAAATTAGATGTGGTATATATACATACAATGGAATAAAAAGGAATGAAGTAGTGATACATGCTGCAAAGTGGATGAACCTTGAAAACATTATGCTAAGTGAAAGAAGCCAGACACAAAAGTCTTCTTGTGTGATTCCATTTCGTGAATGTTCAGAAGAGGCAAATGCATTGAGAAGATAGATTCATGGTTGCCAGAGACTGGGGGATAGGAGAATGGGGAATGACTGCTAATAGGTAGGGGGTTTCTTTCTGGGGTGATGGAAATGTTCTGGAATTAGATGATGGTGATGGTTGCACAGCTCTGTGAATACACTAAAAACCATCAAAAGGTACACTCTAAAAGGGTGAATTTTATGGTATGTAGATAATCTCAATAAAGCTGTTATTTTAGAAAATGTTTTGAATGCCTACTCTCTACCAGGCACTGTACCAGACTCTGAGGCTACAGCAGATGCCTTCTGCCTTCATGTGGCTTAAAGTCTAGTGGAGATAAAGAATAGTAGCAAAAACCCAATACATACCTGTCAATTGTGTTAAGGAAATGTGCTATAAAGGAAATCGATAGAGTATAATGATGGAGAATAATGCTGATGGACTGCAGCTCAAGTGTAGTCTTACTTTCCCAGAACCGGGCACACAGTAGGTGCTTAACAAATACTAAACAGCAGTAGGAGGGGAGGCTTGTGCCTTCCCTGCGTTCATCCCGGTAGGAGGTGGTGAAGATCCTTTGAGCCCCAGCCTGCCATGGGCTCTGGGTGCCGTCATTGGGCTCACCTGTGTTCTTAGTCGCTCCTCTGTTCCTACTTTCTGATTCGGGTCCTGCGAATCCTGGGTGTGCTATCAGTGTCTCCTCTCTTGCTGGTTGCTTTCCGGTGCCTTTATGGGGAGGCAGTGAGGGGATGTTATGGGCGGGGTGGGTGTTCTTTCAGGTGGGCAAGTGTGCATGTCGATCTGGAGGTGAGAAGTCTGGAGACTTCCGCCTTCTTCACCACGGGAAGGTAAGTCACTCAGCCTCATCTACAAAATGGGGACTGTACTCCCCTTCCCCAGGCATGAGGAGGTTAAGAGGATCCTCAGCAAACCCTTCCAGAGTCTGATGTGATATATCAATGCATTAGCCTTATCATTATAAAACCTTCGTTGACTAGACTTTTTTTTTTTTTTTTTTTTGCATTTCTCTAGAAGAAAAAAAGAACCAGCAAAGAAGTGGCTATCTGGTGGGTTTTTGCCTTTTTCCTTTAACAAAATGACAGTGACTTTCACAGTGTGATTGGATGTCCTTACAGGTTCATCTGTGTATCCTCCTATCTTGTGTTCATAACTGAGGTTCACAATGATGGCTCTAAAGCTCAGAATCCTCATAGAAACGTAGCTCAATGTTCAGTGTGCTAAAGCAGAAAGAACGAGGCAATATACATTAAGAAGATTTTGAGAAGGATTTAATTCCACAGGAGCTTTCTTCTTAGGTCCTTAATAAACCTCAGTTATTTTCAGTAGTCTCTGAGGATCCGAGGCTGGTCTGTGGAATTTGAAGGTAGCGTTTTGGCTGCCTGGCTAAAGTGAGAACATGTCAAAATGAGCCTAGATAACTAGGAGACGATGTTTCCTGCCCACCCCCAGGCAAAACAGGAAGATTAAGGAGGAATCTATAGCTTTTTGAAAGGGTTTTCCCAGAAATGGGCTATCTGTGCTGGTTGAAAGCCTCATATGGGAGAGAGAGAGCAAAAATGCTGTTCCTCCATAACCATAGTTCAATTCCCTTATAGGGCCTTTTAGGATCTGGAGAGAATATTTTGGATTTATTTTTGTTTCCCTTGGGCTGACATCATCAAGCATGCATCATGGTGCCCTGTTTGGGGTTTGGAAAAAGCTCTGAGAAGCTATAAATCTTAAGGCATTTTACTCCTTTTCCTCTTCCCTTTTCTAAAAGCACAACTTTTCTGGTTTCTTTAAAAAAAAAAAAAAAGAAGAAGAAGAAAGAAACTACAAAAGTGTGTATTGATCTCTTTGCCTCAGATCTTAACTGCCCGGGCTGTAATACCTTGCTTACATCTGCCAGGTTTTTGTGCAGTTTTGCAACATCTCCTTAATCCAGTGAGCATAAATAGAACATTTCAATCATATTTGGCTACCAGGAACTTCGCAGATAAGCACGCTAAGACCTTGTTGAAAGAGACAGTATGAGATTGTGTGTGATAAGATCGTCCTGTAGCCTGGTGCACAAATGAAAAACTTTTGTTCTTGGTGAAATTTGTTGTTAGAGATATTTCAAATAAATGACTCAGGAGAACTGGGTATTTTAAAACAAAGGGCCGGTGACATAAGAGCCCGAAGCCCAGGCCTCCTGGTACTGGGCAGCCACGGAGATCCTTCTCTGAGCAGTTGCTGCGGGGAGATTAGCATGGCCCTTTGTCATTTTTGACGTTGTATTTTAACACTCTCGGGCAGCCTTATCTGAAAGCACTGTACTTGGTGTGGTTATGGCCGCGGGGAATGACATTGTCCTTCCTCATATTTTCAAGGCTCAGGACAGCCCCTACCACCCTTCAGTCAGCTCCAGGTTGGCCTCCATCCCAGAGCAAGGCAGAACGCACCGCTTTTTTTCTAAGAACCCCAAGGAGGTCTTCTCTTTTGGACAATAGGGACAACTGTTCTTTTTAAATTTATTTTATCGAAGTATGGTTGATTGACAATGTTGTGTTAATTTCTCCCATACAGCAAAGTGACTCAGTTATACATATATATACATTCTTTTGCATATTCTTTTCCATTATGATGTATCACAGGCTATTGAATATACTTCCCTGTGCTATACAGTAGGACCTTGTTGTTTATCCATGCTATATATACTAGTTTGCATCCGCTAATCCCAAACTCCCAATCCTTACCCCCCAACCCCCCTTGCCCTTGGCAACCACAAGTCTGTTCTCTATGTCTGTAAATCTGTTTCTGTTTTGTAGATAAGTTCATTTGTGTCATATTTTAGATTCCACATGTAAGTGATATCATGTGGTATTTGTTTTTCTCTTTCTGACTTACTTCACTTAGTATGATGATCTCCAAGTCCATCCATGTTGCTGCAAATGGCATTATTTCATTCTTTTTTATGTCTGAGTAGTATACCATTGTGTGTGTGTGTCTGTGTGTGTGTGTATACACACACACACACAGACACACGCACACACCACATCTTCTTTATCCATTCATCTGTTGATGGACATTTAGGTTGTTTTCATATCTTGGATATTGTGACTAGTGCTGCTATAAAACATTGGGGTGCATGTATCTTTTCAAATTATGGTTTTCTCTGGATAGATGCCCAGGAGTGGGATTGCTGGATCATATGGTAATTCTATTTTTAGTTTTCTGAGGAACCTGCATATTGTTCCATAATGGCTGCACCAATTGACATTCCCACTAACAGTGTAGGAGGGTTCCCTTTTCTCCACACCCTCTCCAGCATCTGTTATTTGTAGACTTTTTAATGATGGTCATTCTAACCAGTGTGAGGTAGTACCTCACTGTAGGTTTGATTTGCATTTCTCTAATAATTAGCGATGCTGAGCATCTTTCCATGTGCCTGTTGGCCATCTGTAGGGACAGCTGTTCTCGTACTGGGGTGTGTGTGTGGGGTGTGTGTGTGTGTGTGTGTGTAGAGGCAGTGGGGGAGTTTTCAGCCTCTGCATTTTCTCTCCTTGAATCCCCTTTCATGTTTGTTTGTTCATTCATTCAACAAAGATGCACTGAGTCCCTCCTGTGTTCTGGGTTCAATAACAGAGGTTGAGGGGATGGATCTGGCATGGATTCTTCACGAAGGAGGGTATAGTCTGCCTAGCACAGGCCCCTGTCAACCCCACAGCCTTTCGGTGTCATAAACATGATTGGAACGGACCTAGGAAATCATCTAACTCAATTCTTGCATTGTTGCAAAGCTGCAGGGTGAAATCTAGAGAGGGTAAGTGGTTTGACCAAGGTCACCTGGATGGTTCCTGGCAGAGCTGGGGTGAACACTGAGCCCCCCACCACTAGTCTAGTGTTTCGGTCAGTCAGTATACCACACTTCTCATCTACATTCTTGAGAAAACATGCCTCCTTTGGTATTCTCTCTCTTCCCTTTAAAAGGCTCTGAAACAACCAAATGGCCACCATCTTCCATGGCCCACAGGCCTGAATTCCCAGCAGAGGGACACTCGGTGCAGGCCTGCCCCCCATTCAGCAGCACGGAAGGTGTTAACTAGCACTCTGTTAGTTCTTGGTTGCCTTTTTTAATCTGTTGTTTGAAATCCTTGCCTTTTATTGGTATATTTACTTTATGACATACATAAAGAGCTGTATTAAAAAATAAATTGTGTTGTAAAAGCATTCGGTAATGTTTATTAATATTGACTAGTCAGAGAGCAACGAACTCTATTGCTAGAAGGATAATTTGCAGTAATATCAGCTAAGCATTCGCAGCTTGTCAAATGACTGTCTAAGCTCAACATTTAAAAAAAGTGGGTAAAAGGATAATTTCCCTTATTTATGCCTTGAGAAAATGAACGTGACCCATTTCCTAGCCAATATTAGAACTATTATTTTCTTTTTCTCCCTGGGGGTACCAGACCTTCTCTCTGAATCCAGGCAGTCTCAGGGCTGGATTTCAGTGTCAAGTATCCCTTTGTCTTGGGGTGCTTGGTGGCTGCTTCGCTCGCGGTAGCCTCTCATGGGTCTGCTCTGGCTGCCTGCATCTGTGCTGAGGGATTGGGAGGTGGAAATGGAGACTTGGTTCCTGTCCTCTAGGAACTTATAGTTTTGAAGAACTTATAAAGGGCTTAGTCCAGAATCAGGAACTTGATACTCCAAGTAAGTACATAAGGAGAATGGTACTGGGTGTGATTGTTGACCCACGGGGACTGATATATGTCACTCACCGTTGGCGGCATGAAGAGATGCTCCTTGAGAAGGTACCATGTCACCCTTAGAAGGTAGGGAACATTCCCTGAGCATCCCAGATGTCCTGTGGATGACCTGCTTTGGCTTAGGGTGGAGGCCTCTAGTGGAACAGGCTCCGTTCAGAGGATTCCTTCGCCACAAAAAGGCATGTGGAGAAAGTACAGGAGGCCAGACCATGTATGGAAACACCCTGCAGTCTCTCTGGAAGTTGCTTTTGGGGGTAAACCCCTGGTAACCTAATGGCTTTTCATTTGTCTCTTCCTCTTAAAATTCAAGCCCAGAATGGCATTGACTATTTGGCCTTCCTGTTGTTATTCGAATTGAAGGTAAGTGGACATTGAAGGTACATTGTGAACTTAATGGTCTGGGGAAGAAGAGTGAGCCCGTTGCTGAAGTACGTAAGCTTTTTCCTCTGTCAGTTCCGTTTCGACTCGGAGAGGTGAGCGAGGCCAGGTGAGGTTCTCTTACCACTGGATTTAAGGGTTATTTACTGCTTTGAAGACAGAGCATTGTCAGAGCCTGTGAAGGGATCCTCCTCATACAGTGCCCACATGGGGAGACACGGTAGCACGTCAGGGCCAGCGGGCAGGTCCTGATCAAGAGCGGGGCGAGAGGTTTGCAGGGGGCTGTGTTCCCATGGTAAGTAGAGGGCCTTGGAGAGTATTGATTCCCATGGGGCAGCAGGCTTTTGAGAAAGTAGGATCATTTAGACCATCGTTGGGAGCTGACACACAGACTCTCCTGTGTTGTCCTTGTGTGTTCTGAGTACCCCTAGAAGCACTGTATAGGTCAAGTTGACTGTCACGGGATCAGAAAGCAAAAGATCAAGCATTGGGGTGACTTCTGCATGTGGGGCAGCTCAGACCAAGTAGAGGGGGTGAGTTGGAAGGCCCTTCAGAGCTGCTGGAGCTGTAGTGTTGGTGGGAGCAGGGGATAGAGTCACTTAGGGTGAGATCAAAGAACACATTATCTTATAAAGGCCCTTCCTTATAGGATGGCTTCCCCACTGCATCCTTCCTCATGCAAAAGTGGGTAGTTCCCTCCACTCACTTTCCCTCATAACAGATCCTAGTTTTCAGTGCTGGTGTGGTGTGCTCAGCAAAACTCATAGGGCAGGCACTTCCATCTCCCCAGGGGCACAGCGAAGAAGGGCAGCCCTTGGGTTATTGGAACAGAATTCCCTCTCTAGACTTTCTTACCTATTGGTCTGTTCTCACTGCCGTTTGTCTCCAGGCAGAGAACTCGGGAAGAAATGGAACATTGGTGGTGCTGGGCCTTGAACCCCTCTCTCTCAGACAAACAGCGCTGCTGGCCCTTCTAGAATTCTCCCCTTAGTCTTTGGCTCTGTGTGGGATACAGGAAGGCCTAGCTTCTCCTGCAGGGTATAGTACAGAGGGCGCCCCTTAGGGAACAGCTGTTGTAGTCAGCTGTCCCTGGAGGCTGAGGGTGGGGAGGCTGGAGTCTGGCGTGAGTCTCTCCCTGCTGCCACTTTTTCTGCTGTTGTCTTCTAGCGGGCTAGGGAGACGAAGACTCATCCCGAGGGTGAGGTTGGTCTGAAGCTCAGGCTTTATGCGGCTATGAGGTTGCCATTGGCCTTCCTTGTGTGGACTTCGGGGGCACAGGATGAGGTTGGAGGCTGCCCTTGAAGCTCTTGTGCTTGGACTAGTGTTCAGATGAGAAGAGGATGCCTGCACCCCACCTCAGATCGAGGAATTTCTTTAGCAGCATTGAGCAGTCACTTCTAAACTAGGCCCTATAAATAAAAGGAAAGATAAACACGGCTTCTGCTATTATACAGTTACAGTCTGAAGCAGATGAGTTTTTATGAACTTTCAGACTCACAGCAGCACGAAAGTGGTTTGAATGAGTGTGTAGCTTGCTAGCTTGGTATTACTAGTGAGAGTTGTGTGGTTGAGAATCAGTGAGAAGGAATGTGTCCTTCCCTCCAGTTACTTGTTAAAAGATTCGTATTTGCTTACCTCTGATTTCCCATAATGATTCAGGTCTCTTGAGACAATAGCTAGAAACCCATTAGAGGTTAATTTTTTCTTTGTCTTTTTGGACAAAATTGAAAACCTGTTACCTTCAGGATGAGTTTACCCAGTGGGCCAGGTGTGGTCGTAGTTGCGGAGCACCTGAGCCTGCTCCCCAAGAGCGGGTGGTGGGTCCCTGAAGCCTATGGGGAATGGACGTTCCCCTGAGTCCAGCATGGAGTTGCTTGGGCCATCTAGAACTGGGTTACTTTCAAAACAGTGTTCAACACTATTGCTTCTCAGAGAAGAGAGTGTGAAAACCAAGGCAGCGTATGTAGAAAGGTGCAAAGATGTCCCCAGCTGTCCTCCCTTCCTGTGTTATCGTGGAGGCTGATGACCTCAGATGACCATGAGTAGTTTGACCTTGTGAAAAGGCGGGGCTGGCCTGGGAAAATATGAGTGTGTGTGGTAAGGAAGAAGGAGGCGGACGGAATTTCCACTTTCATCAGAACGCGTTGCAGCGGCATAGTGTGGCGGCAGAGGTGGTAAGGATTGGGGTCTAGGGTGAAAGACCCTGAGTTCCTGCAGTTTGTACTTTCACTCTGGAAACCAGTTGCGATTCTGTTTCCACATTGGCCATTCCGCAGCCCGTGCCATAGAAAGTCTGTTGGTGGTCCTTGAATGCACTCAGATTCTTCTCTGCCATTTCCCTTTTCTTTGAATTAGAAGTCTCTACCTCTTCACATCCATCCCTTGGTGTCTGAACAATAATGACAGGGATGGGTGAACCGGCACTGAGCTCCGTTGAGCTCCAGGCCTGTGAGGTGTTGTTCCCTTTTTCTCTTCTGAACTTTGTGTGCTTTGCCCTGGTCCCCCCGCCAGTGAGGCAGGACCTTTGTCCTCGAACTACATGTGGGATCGCTTGGATTCCATGCTTGCCTCTGGGAACCCGTGCAGGGCACTGAGTTAGGGGGTCAGGTGCAAGGCAGTCTCCTTACCCCAAGGATTGGGCAGGAGAGGACACCCATGTCTCTGAAGGCTGGAAGATGCATGGCAGCAGGTTCCAAAGAAAGGCTGGTCATGAGTTCTGGAAGTTTCTTTCACTGAAAGATCACAGGTGAGTAAAGGAGGGAACTCAGGTCATCTGGATTAGAAGGTTTTAAAATGAGTAGATATCTGAGAACGGGTGTCAGTTTTTTGCTTGGGCTGTCCTAGCCTGACTGCCCTGGTGTCATGAGACATCACACGGTGGAACGTGGCTTAGAGAGATAATAGTGCCCCTCAGAGGAATTCCTTGGAGGCTGGGTAAAAGGACGTGGGTAAGACTTTGGAATAATAAAATTTGGACACCATGAGAAACCAGAAGCTTAGATATCACCCATCACTTTACAGGTGAAAAGATGCAGACAGATCGTGATAGCGTGATTTGTCTAAGGTCACAAAGCAAGTTAATGGCCAAGTTAGGACAAAAATCCAGGTCTTATGGCTGCTCAACTGGCATCCTTCCCCGAATCCTGCTCCCTCTGTAGTAGAGGGCAAGAGTGCATCACCTTACACACCATGCCAATCCAGTTGGTCAAGAAAGCCACTGACACCAGTTGCCAGGCAAATCCGTTTGCACCAAAACAAACAAAACAAAACAGTAGGGTTACCCAGAAAGTGTTCAGCACGATGAGAGACTTGATCTGAAACCTGCAGGGGGAAGAGATGGGAGTCCAAGAGCCAGGGTGAGGATGCTTATCCTGGTGGTGACTGCTGAAACCTGAAGCCTGGCCGCTCCAGTGTCCTTTGGGAAAACAAACCTGAATGGGTGTTTGTCCTCCTCTTCCTCCTGACAGCCACCCCAGAGGTGGGCACCCCTGGAAGCTAAGAAGACATTAGTGAAGGGACTTCCCTGGTGGTCCAGTGGTAAGACTCCACGCTGCCAATGCAGGGGGCCCAGGTTTGATCCCTGGTCAGGGAACTAGATCCTGCGTGCCGGAACTGAAAGATCCTGCATGCTGCAACAAAGATCCCACGTGCTGCAGCTAAGACCCAGCGCAGCCAAATAAATTAATAAATAGTTTTTTTAAAAAAAAGCATTAGTGAAGAAAAAGATGGAGATAAATAAGACTGAAACCCACATGCTTCCATCCACCTGACCTGACCGTGAACTTGTGTACGAGGGTCACCTGTGGAACCACTTGTGGACAGAGCTTTTGCTGCTCCCTGGAACAGCTCTTTGGAAAGCAAACCTTTGTCATGCCCAGGCAAGTGACAGGCATACTCAACTACAGTGTGTGCACATGCATGCGTGCACAGACACACACACACATGCCTGGGTACGTATTTTAAACCGTGCTTTGCCCAGAATGCTATTAGGACATGTCCGAGTGCCCAGCATTGTGAAATATGTTTAGAGTTGAGAATGTTCAGTGAAAATGTTCTGTACCGTTACTATTTCTCAATTGGGATGGATCAGCCTCGGTTGGGGATCAGATAACATGGGGGTGGGGTGCACGACAGTGTCATGGATGAGGGTGTGTGTGCACTTGTGATTGAGAAATCATTTGTTGTCTTTGGCAAAGCGGTAAAGGGAAAGCAAGCAAACACAACTGTGATTGAGAAAGAGTTCTGTGAGGGGGACTGGGCATGATCACTGTCAGAAGCTGCACACAGTGGACCCCATATGCTGTCTTCAAGCCACTAGACTGGCACCCATACTCATCCCGGGGCCCAAGGGATATCGACGCACCTCTGGGTTCTTGTGGGATTCGGAAGGTGCTGGCAGTGGGTGGCTTGGTTTAGTTCTGTGATCTGGACAGCAGATCCGGGCACCACTGGCTTGAGTGTATAATCCTCCCCTTCCCCACCTGCATTCATCTAATATCAGTACCGGCAGCCCTCCAGCCTTTGATCGTGGTCCTAACACATCAACATCCTGACTGCAACGGGCTCTTGGCTCTAAGGGTGCCCACCTGCCGGCCCTATCGCCCTCAGCTCCTGCCTCTGGCTGCCACTGCCTGTCCCCTTTCTCAGGGCTGAGGCCCCTGAGGAGGCGACAGGCAAGGTGCAGAGACAGGGTGGGGTGGATCCTGTATCCGGCAGAGGCATGGACAGGCCTGAGAACAGGGGTGTGGGTGGAGGAAAGGCAGAGTTCTGGGCCAGATGGCCCCCTGGCCAGCCCGCGACCCAGACTCTCCCAGCACCTCCCCGCTAGCCGCCTGCTTCCCTGCCTCTGACCAGCTCTGTTGCTGGCTCCTGACTGAGTGGCGGGGTCTGGTGGGAAAGGCCCCAGGCTGGGAGTTGGCGTTGGAAGAGGGTTGCAGGCTGGGCCTGTGACCAGGGGTTACCAGGGCCTCTGTCTTCCTGGGGTGGTCATGGGTGCCAGGTTCACCTCACAGAATAAATGAGATAACGTACATGGAAGTTCTTTGGAAAGCCGAAACCGACGACTACCACCTTTTGTTTATAGAGTGATGTTATCTGGTTTCTTCAAACCTTTCTTTCTGCCAGGGCTCATCCCCTGGCCAGACGTAGTGGGAAAACACTTTAAAAGCTGGGCCTTTGGGGAAGGTTTTGTGTGTTGGAGAGTGACTGCAGCTTTTTTTGGTTTTTTTTTTTTTCTTTGCGGTACGCGGGCCTCTCAACTGCCGTGGCCTCTCCCGTCGCGGAGCACAGGCTCCGGACGCGCAGGCTCGGCGGCCATGGCTCGCGGGCCCAGCCGCTCCGCGGCACGTGGGATCCTCCCGGACCGGGGCACGAACCCGCGTCCCCTGCGTCGGCAGGCGGACTCTCAACCACTGCGCCACCAGGGAAGCCCATGACTGCAGTTTTGAGAACCTCTGGATGCCCGAGAGGGGAGCATCTTTTTGTCCATGAAGGCATCAGTTCACTAATAAGCTGCGATGTGCCAGTCACTGTGTGGGTGCTGGGCTGTGAGAGAGAGCAGGTACGGGGCGAACCCGCGGCCCCTGCGTCGGCAGGCGGACTCTCAACCACTGCGCCACCAGGGAAGCCCATGACTGCAGTTTTGAGAACCTCTGGATGCCCGAGAGGGGAGCATCTTTTTGTCCATGAAGGCATCAGTTCACTAATAAGCTGCGATGTGCCAGTCACTGTGTGGGTGCTGGGCTGTGAGAGAGAGCAGGTACGGGGCAGCCCTCCTGGGTCAGTGGTCTCTTTGGGGAGCCAGGTATATGCACAGCGCAGCACAGTGAGGGCCGTGCTGCGAGTGAAGTAAGCAGAGGCGCACCTCTGCCTCCACGTATGCTTTGTGCTAGTTCGTGAGGATTATGTCTGTCTAACTGGCCTGGTGCTTCCTCTTTCCTCTCTCCACGATTGAATCTGATTTTTCTTCTTGGTCTATGTGCCAGTGGATGAAGAAGTAGGAAGTGCCCTATTCTTCTAGCCCTTGGACAAGACCGGGAATAGATGCTTCCTTGGCAGCCTTCCATGGGAAAGGGGGCTTCCCGGCTGTCATGGATCCAGGGATATGTCTCCGTCAGTGCCCATCTCCAGCTCCCCTGCCCTCCAGCTCCCTTCCTCCTGCTCCCCTGCCACAGGCATGGCTGCAAAGCCCCCAGGTAGGGGTGGGCCCGCTTTCTGTTCAGCCAGAGCAGCAGCAACCTGTCTTTTCCTTTCCCCTACAGGAAGCTGCACAGTGGGATGAAGACGTACGGGTGTGAGCTCTGCGGAAAGCGGTTCCTGGATAGTTTGCGACTGAGAATGCACTTACTGGCTCATTCAGGTAGGCGAGGATGCCCTGACTGGCCTGTTGGAGCACGGGCACCCAGCTCCTGCCCACCTTCACCCCCACTCAGAGCGTGGATATCCCCACTGCCAGCCGGGCCTTGGTCCACCTCGTCCTGTGGATGCCCCCTCCAGGCTCCTGGAGTAAAAAGTCCATCCTGACCATGTGACCGTCTGGATGAACCCATCCTCCTGCTCTCCTGGGCTTCCTGGGGCTTCGTGGGTACCCCGTGCCCTCTGTGATCCACCTTCCAAAGTAGACTGCAGTTTCATTAGCAGAACGGTTGTGGAATTAGGTTCTCGCTGTCTAATGAATCTGACTATTGGGTTCACTAATTATACAGGAGCCTTTAATTAAATAGATATAGAAAGGTTGGAACACAAAGCTAGTTACAGCGTGCTGTCTTTTGCAAGTTAATTTTATCCAATTCTAGTGGGGTCGACTCGGCGGCTGCTGGTATTTTTGCTCGTGTTTGAGCAAAGCTTCTCTGCCCCATGAGGCGTGGAGAGGGGAAAAGCACTGACATGCAGCGTGCCCAGGCGTCCTCGGTGGAGGGAAGGTTACAGCAGGTCCAGTGCTGCTGCTTCGAGGCCAAGCCGTCGCCTGGGCTCAGTTGGAGAGGCCACCGCACTTCCTTGCTGGGGCCAGTGCTCTTTTCCCTCTAATTCCCTTGCCTTTCAACCTTGGAGTCACGTTCTGGGGGAGAAGAGGGGGCTGTCTTCTTATTCGGTCTTGCTGTCTCCCATCTAGTCCATGGTCGGTGTCTGCTCTTCCTTCCTATTTTGCCTCCAGCAAGTGGCCCTCCAGGCGCTTGGTGGTTCAAGTGTTTGTGAAATGAGTCTGCTTTGGGGTTGGGCAGATCTCCATCCGTGTGACCTCGGGCAGGTTTGTCTTCTGAACCCCCAGTTTCTGTACCTGTAAAGGGCGGGCGTTGCTAACTCATATCAGTTAGGTGACAGAATATATGACGAAGGCGTCTGTAGTACACTCCTTACCATACAGTGGCCGCTTCTGCTTCCACCTCCCTCCCCTTCCCCGGTTCTGAAGCTGTCGTTCGGGAGCGTTCCCATCACCGTACTCCTGTTGAGGACAGTCTGGCTGTTTATAGTCTGTCCTCACTGCCTCCATCGCCTTGGTCATGGAGATGCCATTCGGTAGCTTTGTATGCTTCCGCTCGCCACTGCCTCACTGCAGAGCCCCTGGGCCTCTGCGCTGCATGGGGTGCTGTCGCTCTCCCTGGCCTTCGTGGCCCTTCGTCAAGTGCCCTAACTCCCCTCACTTCCCAATCTTCCCTCTTCCAGATCCAAAGATTGGGCCGCACCGGGCCACTGTCTGTCTCGCCGTACCCCGTGTCTTTGTGTTCCGTTTCTGCTCCCCGTGGGGCCCCCCCTCCCCGACACCTGGCCCCTCAGAGCCATCCTCATCCCCCACCTGCCCCACGTTGGCCCGGAGTCCTGGTCCAGGCGCTCCTGTGCTTGGCATCTGCTTGGTACCCGTGCACTCTTTCTATTTTTATAACTTGCACCTCCAGTCTTCTTGCTCCCCCTTCACCTTTGCAGGTTGTCCAGGGTTTAGTGGGGTGGGGGGGGTTCATGAGCTGTCTGCCCACAGGTCAGCCACCCTCCCCCAGAGCAGAGTGTGGGTCTTCCATTTCATTTGCTCCTTGCTCCAGCCCCCTGTGTGGTCTCTTGACTACGGGCCGTTGGACACTTCCACGCGGGTAGTACAGCCTGCGATGAAAGCTTCCTCGCCCTCTCAGTAACTCAGCCTGGTAAGCACCCTTTCTCCTTACTGTTTCCTTGAGTCTAGTGCACTAGCCAGACTCGTGTGCTTGTCGGCGTGCCGTGTGTGTGGACCAGCACATCTCGCTTTCCAAGCTCTGTGGCTTTGTTCACCCCCTTCCCTCTGCGTGGAATAACCCATCCCCAGTCTTCCCAGATCTTCCAAGGTCCCTTCCATGATGCCATCAACTGTTCCTCACCTCCGGCCAGAAGCAATTGAGCCTTCCCCTGGGCTCCATATTTCTTTCTCCGAAGCTGTCTTTGGACCCAATCTTTCTTCTCTGTATTATCGTTATTAATGGAATTGCCTTATCTCCTCCTGCTTGGGAATCAGGGTTAGGAATTTGGGCATCTACCTCCTGACCATGTGACCTTGGGCAAGAAATGTAAACCCTCTGAGCCTCCAAATGGAAGGCTCCCGTTAGACACTTCGCACTCTGCCCGACACACGATAGGCTCTCAGCAAATGTAACTTCCCTTTCCCTCTGTTCCCCTAATAGACCGGAATAAGCTACTTGGGGACAGGGTCTGTCCCCATTACGTGCAGCACATTACCTGGCACATTATTGGAGTCTATAGATATTGGTTGAATGGAGGATGACTGCTGCCTGGGAGGCCGGGCAACTCAAGGAAACTCCAGTCTCCCACTGGGTCTCTCCTGCAATAGGAAGTGTTTAGACTGTGTCCCAGGGGTTCACTGGAGGGCAGCCAGGAGCCCACTGGCTAAGTGTGAGTTAGCCGAGGTCTCCGTCGTGAAGCCCAACACTTCAGCAGTGTTGGTAGGGCCGGTGGGGTGGCAGAGAGAGGAGGAGCTGCTTATGCACATTCAGGGGGTGCAGAGCCCCCGCTTCTGACAAGATGAGTGACTTTGCACCACCCCATGACCGAGATGCCAGTTCATGGTCCCACAGTCTTGTATGGATACCCCGGCAGCTTTGGGAGCTGGGGCCTATTTGCTTAACTTTTCCTGTCTGTCCCTGAAGTCTGTGCAAATGCTTTGTCCCTCTGAAATTCACTTGCCACTGCCCTTATAAAAGAGGATTCGGTGATGGGGGAGGTATGATGGGTCACAGCAGGGCCTTAATTCACCCTTGCAGATAGCTCATAGCCTGCTTCAACTCTGATATTTCTGTGCTCTGTTTTTTCTTTCTCTGGTCCCATATATCTCTCACCCCTGTGCCAGGATGGCTTGAAAATAAAGCAGCAACAAGGGCTTCGTGAGGCTAGATCCCGAATTGTTTGCCCCCCTGTTAACCAGTGAAGGCCCTGAGGCCTCTAGAGAGCCCTGACCATGTCAGGGAGGTGGGGTCAGAGGGCTGGGCCGCTGGTACCAGGTCTTCTCCAGGATTCCAGTAGCAGAAGTTGGGTTTTACCGGTTCCAGTTCCTCCCCCAGTTGCACGATAACAGACCTATGTGAGGTCTTAGAGGAGACGTTTGATTAGATGACATGAGATTTTCTTTCTGCTCTGTTTTGAAGGCTCCATGCAGGGAGCCAACAGCCAGGATGGCCCCTGAGGGTCTGTAGTGCAGACCCACCTTACACAAGATCGCCAGGGGTTGGAGCAGCAGTGCAGAGCATCACGGAACAAGAGTTGCTCCACAGCCCTGGGGACTGTGTTTTAAAAAGGGGTCAGGCCGTGGTGAAGGGAGTCTGGGCTCTGGGTTGGGGTCAGGGAGCTCCTGGCTTCCCCTAAATGTTGTCACTGCCCAGGAGAGGCTCATTCCTACTGTCTCTCCTCCTTCGCAGAGCTGCACGGGCTCTGCGTGCTTGCTGCCCTACCCCCTCTTGGCGAGCGTGGCCTGTGTTTGTTATTGTAGTTCTGGCGCTGGGCCAGGCCTGGCTGGGTGCCAGCCTTGTGGGTACAGTGTGTACAGTGAGTGCTGAGCCAAGTTTGTCATCATACACGATTAATTTTTTTTTTTCTCATCTGGTAGGGGTGGGGTGAAGGAAGAGGAAAGAAGGAGTTTCTCTGATGCTTGAGTACAGGCCTCATTGAATTCTGCGGAGATATTATTTCTCAAAGGATAAAACGCTCTGGCTCACTCTCCCCCCCAGCTTTCCTCTTTCTCGAATTGTCTTCCTTCTCTCTTCCATGTTTTCCTATCCAAGGAAATCAGCCTGTATAAGATCGACACTGTGAGGTCTTATTTTCAGTGACTGGAATACCAAATTTATACTCTTAAATCAGTTTTCATTGTGTTGAAATTGACAATTTGTTTAATTAGAAGTTTGCCCTGTAGGAGGCCCTTCTTAGAAACAATTCTCTCTCTTTTTCTCTCTCTCTCTCTCTTTCTTTTTTCTTTTTTAAGACCCTAAATGGTAGTAGCGAACGTTCAGCTTAATTGAAGTTTTGATTTCGATTTGAATGCGTTAACTAACCAAATGTTTATGAGATGTACCTGATGATAACAATAAGTTTAAATTAACGAACAATAACCTAACTCACTCACTAATGAGATTGATCTGGCCAGACCCTGCATTCTCAGAGGTGGTTTGGGGATCAGGAGGATCTGAGCGTTGAGAAAGAGATTTGGGGTGAGAAAAGTGACCCCTAGAACACTTTGCAAAGCTGCCCCTTCTGGAGCATGAATCTTGGGTGGAAGATAGTGCAGGGAGCCGGGGGAAGAATCCCAGCCCCTCTGCATCCCCGGATCACTCTGAAGTCTCCTGCCCATCCTTTGCTGCCCCATCCCTTGTGGGAGCCTCTGTCTCTTTGCCACTCCTTGTTCTTACTTAAGAGAACATCCTAGCTCTGGATGTCCATGCAGAAGCCACAGACTCGGGCAATGACTCGAGTTGGTCCTGTGATTTGCTCGGGTAACGTTTCCCATTAGGTAGTATTTCCCACAGCTTGGCCTAATGTGCTGGTGGATTATAACTGAGCACACCCAGAGCTGCTTGCCCCTATTTTTGCCTTGGCCGCCTACTATTTAGAGGCTTGCATATTTCTGTGGCCTGCTTCTGTTCTGGGAGTGTCATTCATTTTTGGAGCCAGCAGATGCACCAGGCTCTGAGTACTTAACACTGGAGAACAGGCAGCACCCTTACCCTCCGGGTGCTTATGTCTAGTAGGAGAGATGTTTGACTGTAAAGTTATCATAAAAGAAGGTGGTGTGTGCTGAGCGCCAAGAAAGAGTTCTAGGAGGAGTTCAAGGAGGAAGGGGGCTCCTGGGAGAAGGTAGTAGAATGGATTTCTGAGAGCACCTGGTGGGGGCAGCCCACGCCGCCTGGGGTGATGTGAAGTGTAGCTGGGCCTGTAGGCTGGGCGTGGGGGGAGGGGGCAGGGTTTAGAAGGGAGGAGCCGGGCAAGATTGCAAGGTCTTCCAGTAGCAAAATGATTTGCATTTTACCTAGGGCACTCAAAAGCGCTGAAAGATTGGATAAGGAAGGGACACTTTCATTCCTCTGGAATAGAAGGGACTGTTGGGCTTTTTGATGCACACTAGGCTGGAGTATAGGGTGCATAAGACTCTTGGGGAAATGGCGTGACTGGCAGTCAGTCCTGGGGCGTGGCTGGAGGGGGGCGGGGCGTGGCCTGTGCCTCTTGCAGTGGTTAGGGGCACACAGCCTTTCTTTGGTGGGGGGGGTCCCATCCTGCATGCTCACTCCTCCTCACCCTTCTCCAGGCACTGTGAGCCTTGGCTATTGAGAAACACCCCGATACCAGACTCCTCGCCACAGTCAGAGCCACCAGGAAGGAACATGGTCTTTGGCTGACAGATCTTCTGATTCCAGCAGCAGCATGGTGTGGCCAGGGCATATCATCTGGGGCCAGGTCACCGTCTGGCAGGGAAAAGGGCAGGAGGGGTTGGGGTCAGAAACCAGATTGGTTCTCTCATGCTTTCCCCTGATCAGATGGAAGAAACAAAATTTCACGCGATGTCAAAGATGTGTGGGTTGTACTTGTGCCCCTTTTTTTTTCTTTTGGGAACACTAAGCTTTGAGGTTCAGGGTCCTTCTTCCCAAAGACAGAGAACGTGTGGGGGAACGAGGTAACTGGTTTATGCCCTGTGACTGCGAGGCGGGGAGATGAGCTGGTCCCCGTGACGACGATGGAGAGGAATCTCAGGATGCAAAGATGGCTTCTCCTGACCTTGCAGCTTCTTCCTCTCGCTCCCCTCTCTCTTCCCAGATCAGGCATCTGCTCAAAGCAAGAGCCTGGGGTTGTCCAGGCAGCTTGGAACCCACGGTTCATTTGCTCCCTCTCTGCTCACTCCCTTCCTCTGGTTGGCTTTCTGCCATCAGGGTAAAACCAGGAGATAACCAAGAAGAAACTTCTCAGGACCTCAGCCTCACTCAGCATGCCTGCAGAGCTGGGCACGATGGAGGGTTTGGGTTAAGATGGGATGTGAGTGGCTCAGAGCCTGCCTTCCCCTTGGTCCTCTTGGGTGATGGGGGCACAGGAAGAGGGAAGAGAAGCTACGTTCCCCGGCTCTCTCTCCAGCACGCTCCCCTCTCTCCCTCCCTGCTCTGAACCTGGCCTGCTTCCCGAACTTTTTCCCAGAGTGGTGTCGTCACCGGCCTGCCGGCAGGTCTGGATGTTCTGCCAGCATTCCAGAGAGTTTATGATCGCTTGCAGATGTGCCTCCAAGAACACACTGTACCCAAAGCAGAAATTAACGCAGCCTTGACTGCTGTCCAAGCCCGTACACGGGAGAGACGAGAAAGAAAACAAAAACTGTTTAGTGCTGTTTATAAATTATATACTGGCTGATGAAAAATACATTTCTTCCCCCTCTCCTCCCCATTCCTCGCTGTCCCCCACCCCCGCCCCTTCTCCCTTTCTGCCTCAAGAGCCTAAGCGGAGACCAGAAGAATATGGCTTTGCCTTTTAGCTCCCGTTTTGGCGGAGAACCGAAACCCCGCTGCTGATTCACAGCCAGGGTATTTTTCCCCTTTACCTGATGAAATATACTGGTGTTTCCAGCCCAGATGGGGTGTTTTTGGTTTTGTTTTCCGGGTTGGATTTTTTTTTTTTTTTTTTTTTTTTTTTTTTTTGGTCAGGGATGTTGTTTACAGCAAGTGACAGGTCCTGTGATGGCATTGGGTGCGATGCTGGCCCCGGGGCAGATAAAGCCCACCCATCTGCCCACCGCAGTGCTGCTGGAGGTGTGTGCCTGGGTCCCCCGGCCCTGAAGATGTCACGTTGGGCCAGCTGTACAGAGAAAGTTCGGAAAGTTCATCGCAGGTCATCGTATTAAACAGTGTTTTCACCACTTCTCTCCCACCCCTTCACCTACAGCCCCTGTGTGAAAAGGGGATTCACATAGCCCTCCCCCCAAATACACATGTCTCTCCCTCCATATGGTGCCTTAGCGGGGGTTTGGGAAGCTCGTGCATCTACCCCTCTGGAGCCCAGCCTCTCCCCCTAGGCTTGAAGAGTCCCCCCTCCCAATTTATTCTATAAATTCGTTTCCACATTATGTCTATCCATTTACATGGCTTTTGTGTTTTTTAATACTGCTAATGTTTATCATTTGCCCAACAGGCTCGACAGATTTTGCTTCCTGTAGAGCATCGAGGCTTTAGAGCCCCCTCGTTGCTAAGTAGCAGTCTCCCTGTACTGTAATGGGCTGATTTTGTATTCCGTTCAGCGCTGTATCTTATTTTTGTATGCAAGACAAAGTGTTTTGATGGAGGACGATTGCGGCAGTGTCTGGAGGCTGTTTGGAGTTTTATGGGCTGTACAGTACACTGTGTGCTCTCCGAACAGAACACAGGCTGTTGAATTTTGGATTGGATTTGTCATTTTTCCCCCCTAAGAGAGGAGCCTGTCAGATAGAACATTAAGGGTGGAGGGTAGAAAGTGGAAATTATGTAATAACCTTCTTTCTCCCTCTGTTTCTCTCTCTCTGATTTTTCTATCCCAAAATAGGGTGGCTTCTCCCCACCATGTTCCCTTTCGTACCATATGATTCTGTCGAGCAAGATAATGACGTTCCTGTCAGGAAATGAATGGCCCTCGAGAGGTGGATGCTGGGACATCCCGTCTGTCTATCTGTTCTCCTGTTCTCTCTTTCCCTCTCCCTCGCTCCCACCGTCCTTCTACATTCTGGGCTGCTTTGCTGGCCCTTATGTTTGTCTGAGGATGGACGGCTAACGAGGTTGCAGGGTAGGATGTCGGTGTGGGATCCACCCGAAGGTGATGACATTTTCTTATTTCCAGGGTCTTTTCACCTTCCCGGATGTGCACCCTGCCAGGATTCCTAGGTGGTCCTCCCTTGCCCTCTTCTCTCCTCAGCCCTCGTGCCCTTTGCTCTCTACCCAGGCTGTGCCTGGGTCCCAGTGTCCAGGGCTGTACCCGAGAGACCAGCTGCCTCCAGACCATGTAGTGACGGCTCTCTCTGCTGGCTGTTCTTCTCGGTGCTGTCTTCTGAGCTCTCTCTGGTGGCAGGTGTTTATTTTTCAGCTCTGCTTTTCTCCTCGCTTCCATGTTTTCCCCAGTCTCCTTTCATGTCACTCCATCTCTTCATCCCTGTCTTTGCATCTGTGTTGGCCTGGGCCTTTTCTCAATGCTCCTGTGCATTTCGTGTCTTCCTTCTTGTGTCTTCATTAGACTTTGTCTCCCTCCATCTTGGTTGGCCTTCTCGCTCACAGCTCAGAGTTTCTTAGCTTGGAAGTTGGGCGGTGGTTGAGGTGGGGAACAAATTGTTACTCTGTCCCAGAAGGCCTGGGGAGGACTCCAGAGTGCTCCCAGCACACCTGTCCCTTGCCTCTCAGGGACCAGAGTGGGGCTTCTCTGGCTTGGTTCTTGCTTTTTCTAGGTCCCTGGATGTTTTCTTAAGTTGAGCTCAGCATGGGCAAGTGGGTGAGCAGGGTTAGGTTTTGCAAGATTCTTATTGGACTTTGCCACTAAAAAGTACACCTTGCTGGCATGGCGCTTTCAGAGGTCTGTACCATGCACCTGAGTACAGAGCCCACCAGGCACCTGGGAGAGTGTTCACCCCCACACCCCAGTGGCCTGGCATGGTGCCCGGCACATAGAAGGCTTTTGATGAGTATTTGTTGAATAAGGCAATACCCTGTTACTAAATTCTTTGTACTTCTGGGGAACATCTGGGTTTGGTAGGGCCTGAGGCTTCCAAAATTCGCAGTGCCCACTCTCAGAAAAAGATTATGGGAGACTGGTTCAAGATGGTGCGGTAGAAGGACGTGTGCTCACTCCCTCTTGCGAGAACACCAGAATCACAACCAGCTGCTGGACAATCATCGACAGGAAGACACTGGAACTCACCAGAAAAGATACCCCACATCCAAAGACAAAGGAGAAGCCGCAACGAGACGGTAGGAGGGGCGCAGTCACAATAAAATCAGATCCCATAACTGCTGGGTGGGTGACTCACAGACCGGAGAACACTTATACCACAGAAGTCCACCCACTGGAGTGAAGGTTCTGAGCCTTACGTCAGGCTTCCCAACCTGGGGTTCCGGCAACGGGAGAGGGACTTCCCAGAGAATCAGACTTTGCAGGCTAGTGGGATTTGATTGCAGGACTTCGACAGGACTGGGGGAAACAGAGACTTCACTCTTTAGGGCACACACAAAGTAGTGTGCGCAATGGGACCCAGGGGAGGGAGCAGTCACCCGAGGGGAGACTGAACCAGACCTACCTGCTAGTGTTGGAGGGTCTCCTGCAGAGGCAGGGGGTGGCCGTGGCTCACCACAGGGACAAGGACACGGGCAGCAGAAGTTCTGGGAAGTACTCCTTGGCCTGAGCCCTCCTGGAGTCCACCATTAGCCTCACCAAAGGGCCTCTAGGCTCCAGTGCTGGGTCGCCTCAGGCCAAACAGCCAACAGGGAGGGAACTCAGCCCCACCCACTGCTCACCAGAGCAACACCCAGCTCTACCCACCACCAGTCCCTCCCATCAGGAAGCTTGCACAAGCCTCTTAGATCACCTCATCCACCAGAGGCAGACAGCAGAAGGAAGAAGAACTACAATCCTGGAGCCTGTGGAATGAAAACCACATTCACAGAAAGATAGACAAAATGAAAAGTCAGATGACTATGTACCAGATAAGGAATAAGATAAAACCCCATGAAAACAACTAAATGGATTGGAGATAGGCAACCGTCCAGAAAAAGAATTCAGAATAATGATAGTGAAGATGATCCAGGACTTGGAAAAAGAATGGAGGCAAAGATCGAGAAGATGCAAGAAATGTTTAACAAAGACCCAGAAGAATTAAAGAACAAAGAAATAGGGCTTCCCTGCTGGAGCAGTGGTTGGGAATCCACCTGCCAATGCAGGGGACACGGGTTTGATCCTCGGCCTGGGAAGATCCCACATGCCGCTGAGCAACTAAGCCCGTGAGCCACAACTACTAAGCCTGCGTTCTAGAGCCCGCAAGCCACAACACCTGAAGCCTGCGTGCCTAGAGCCCGTGCTCTGCAACAAGAGAAGCCACGACAACGAGAAGCCTGTGCACCGCTCAGTGCAACTAGAGAAAGCCCTCACACAGAATGAAGACCCAGCACGGCCAAAAATAAAAACAAATAAATTAATTAATTTTTAAAAAAAGAACAAACAAACAGATGAATAATACAATAACTGAAATGAAAAATACACTAGAAGGAATCAATAGCAGAATAACTGAGGCAGAAGAACGGATAAGAGACCTGGAAGACAGAATGGTGGAATTCACTGAATAAAGAAAAAAGAATGAAAAGAAATGAAGACAGCCCAAGAGACCTCTGGGAAACATTAAATGCACCAACATTCGCATTATAGGGGTCCCAGAAGGAAGAGAGAGAGAGGACCTGAGAAAATATTTGAAGAGATTATAGTCAAAAACATCCCTAACATGGGAAGGGAAATAGCCACCCAAGTCCAGGAAGCACAGAGAGTCCCAGGCAGGATAAACCCAAGGAGAAACACGCCGAGACACATAGTAATCAAATTGAAAAAAATTAAAGACAAAGAAAAATAATTAAAAGCAACAAGGGAAAAATGATGAATAACATACCAGGGAACTCCCATAAGGTTAACAGCTGATTTCTCAGCAGAAACTACAAGCCAGAAGGGAGTGGCATGATACATTTAAAGTGATGAAAGGGAAGAACCTACAACCAAGATTACTGTAGCTGGCAAAGATCTCATTCAGATTTGATGGAGAAATCAAACCTTTACAGACAAGCAAAAGCTAAGAGAGTTCAGCACCATCAAACCAGCTCTACAACAATGCTAAAAGGAACTTCTCTAAGTGGGAAACACAAGAGGAGAAAAAGAGCTACAAAAACAAAGCCCAAACAATTAAGAAAATGGTAATAGGAACATACATATCGGTAATTACCTTAAACGTGAAAGGATTAAGTGCTCCAACCAAAAGACATAGTCTCGCTGAATGGATGCAAAAACAAGATCCATGTATATGCTGTCTACAAGAGACCCACTTCAGACCGAGGGACACATACAGACTGAAAGTGAGGGTATGGAAAAGGATATTCCATGCAAATTGAAATCAAAAGAAAGCTGGAGTAGCAACTCCTATCACATAAAATAGACTTTAAAATAAAGAATGTTACAAGAGACAAGGAAGGACACTACCTAATGATCAAGGGATCAATCCAAGAAGAAGATATAACAATTATAAATATATATGCAGCCAACATAGGAGCACCTCAGTACATAAGGCAAATATTAACAGCTATGAAAGAGGAAATCGACAGTAACACAGTAATAGTGGGGGACTTTAAAACCTCACTTACACCAAAAGACAGATCATCCAAACAGAAAATTAATAAGGAAACAAAAGCTTTAAATGACACAATAGACCAGATAGATTTAATTGATATTTGTTTATTTATTTATTTTAAATTTATTCATTTTTTTAAACAGCAGGTTCTTATTAGTTATCCATTTTATATATATTAGTGTGTATATGTCAATCCCAATCTCCCAATTCATCACACCACCACCCCACCACCACCACTTTCCCCACTTGGTGTCCATACATTTGTTCTCTACATCTGTGTCTCTATTTCTTCTTGCAGACTGATTCGTCTGTACCATTTTTCTAGGTTCCACATATGTGCGTTAATATACGATATTTGTTTTTCTCTTTCTGACTTACTTCACTCTGTATGACAGTCTCTCTCTAGCTCCATCCACTTCTCTACAAATGACCCAATCTTGTTCCTTTCTATGGCTGAGTAATATTCCATTGTATATATGTACCACATCTTCTTTATCCATTCGTCTGTCTATGGGCATTTAGGTTGCTTCCATGACCTGGCTATTGTAAATAGCACTGCAGTGAACATTGGGGTGCATGTGTCTTTTTGAATTATGGTTTTCTCTGGGTATTTGCCCAGTAGTGGGATTGCTGAGTATTATGGTAATTCTATTTTTAGTTTTTTAAGGAACTTCCATACAGTTCTCCATAATGGCTGCATCAATTTACATTCCCACCAACAGTGCAAGAGGGTTCCCTTTTCTCCACACCCTCTCCAGCATTTACTGTTGGTAGATTTTTTGATGATGGCCATTCTGACAGGTGTGAGGTGATACCTCATTGTAGTTTTCATTTGCATTTCTCTAATGATTAGGGATGTTGAGCATTCTTTCACGTGTTTGTTGGCAGTCTGTATATCTTCTTTGGAGAAATGTCTATTTAGGTCTTCTGCCCATTTTTGGATTGGGTTGTTATAGGGCATTCCATCCAAAAACAGCATATTACACTTTCTTCTCAAGTGCACACAAAACATTCTCCAGGATAGATCACATCTTAGGTCACAAATCAAGGCTCGGTAAATTTAAGAAAATTGATATCATATCAAGCATCTTTTCCGACCACAACACTATGAGATTAGAAATAAATTACAGGGAAAAAAACTGTAAACACAAACACATGGAGGGTAAACAATATGTTACTAAATAATCAAAAGATAACTGAAGAAATCAAAGAGGAAATCAAAAAACACCTAGAGACAAATGACAGAAACAAGAAAAACCTCAAATGAACACCCTAAACTTACACCTAGAGTAACTAGAGAGAGAAGAACAAACAAAACCCAAAGTTTGTAGAAGGAAAGAAATCCTAAAGATCAGAGCAAAAATAAATGAAATAGAAACAAAATGATAGCAAAGATCAATAAAACTAAAAGCTGGTTCTTTGAGAAGATAAAATTGATAAACCTTTAGCCAGACCCATTTGCAGAGGAAGGAACACTCCCAAACTCACTCTACGAGGCCTGATACCAAAACCAGACAGAGATACTTCAAAAAAAGAAAATTACAGACCAATATCACTGATGAATATAGATACAAAAGTCCTCAACAAAATACTAGCAGCAGAATCCAACAACACATTAAAAGGATCATACACCATGATCAAGTGGGATTTATCCCAGGGACGCAAGGCTTCTTCAATATATGCAAATCAATCAATGTGATACACCATTTTAACAAATTGAACAATAAAAATCATGTAATCATCTCAATAGATGCAGAAAAAGCCTTTGACAAAATTCCGTGCCCATTTATGATAAAAACTCTCCAGAAAGTGGGCATAGAGGGAACCTACCTCAACATAATAAAAGCCATTATGAATAAAATGGACAACCTGGAAGGAATGAACAAATTCTTGGAAAGGTATAACCTTCCAAGACTGAACCAGGAAGAAATAGCGCAGCAAACATCATTGTCAATGGTGAAAAACTGAAAGCATTTCCTCTAAGACAAGGATGTCCACAATCACCACGATTATTCAACATAGTTTTGGAAGTCCTAGCCATGGCAATCAGAGAAGAACAAGAAATAAAAGGAATCCAAATTGGAAAAGAAGAAGTAAAACTGTCACTGTTTGCAGATGATATGTTACTATACATAGAGAATCCTAAAGATGCCACCAGAAAACTACTAGAGCTAATCAATGAATTTTGTAAAGTTGCAGGATACCAAATTAACGTACAGAAGTCTCTTTCATTCCTATACACAAACAACAAAAGATCAGAAAGAGGAATTAAGGAAACAATCCCATTCACCACTGCAACAAAAAGAATAAAATACCTAGGAATACACCTACCTAAGGAGGTAAAAGACCTGTATTCAGAAAACTATAAGACACTGATGAAAGAAATCAAAGATGACACAAACAGATGGAGAGATATACCATGTTCTTGGATTGGAAGAATCAATATTGTGAAAATGACTATA
>NW_021145298.1:185464-194043 GCF_002837175.3 Physeter macrocephalus
AAATGCAAATCAAAACTGCAATGAGGTATCACCTCACACTGGTTAGAAGGGGCATCATCAGAAAATCTACAAACAACAAATGCTGGAGAGGGTGTGGAGAAAGGGAACCCTTTTACACTGTTGGTGGGAATGTAAATTGATACAGCCACTATAGAGAACAGTATGGAGATTCCTTAAAAAACTAAAAATAGAATTACCATAATACCTAGCAATCCCACTACAGGGCATATACCCAGAAAAAACCATGATTCAAAAAGACACATGTACCCCAATGTTCATTGCAGCACTATTTACAATAACCAGGTCATGGAAGCAACCTAAATGCCCATCGACACATGAATGGATAAAGAAGATGTGGTACATATATACAATGGAATATTACTCAGCCATAGAAAGGAACAAGATTGGGTCATCTGTAGAGAAGTGGATGGAGTTAGAGACTGTTATACAGAGTAAAGTAAGTCAGAAAGAAAAACAAGTATCATATATTAACGTATATATGTGGAACCTAGAAAAATGGTACAGATGAACTGGTTTGCAAGGCAGAAATAGAGACACAGATGTAGAGAACAAATGCATGGACACCGAGGCTATACACAAAATAAACTAAAAATGGATTAAAAACCTAAATTTAAGGCCAGACACTATAAAACTCTTAGGGGAAAACATAGGCAGAACACTCACAAAGCTACAGTAATCAAGACAATATGGTACTGGCACAAAAACAGAAATATAGACCAAATGGAACAGGATAGAAAGCCCAGAGATAAATCCACGCACCTATTGTCAACTAATCTATGACAAAGGAGGCAAGGATATACATATACCCAGAAAAAACCATGATTCAAAAAGACACATGTACCCCAATGTTCATTGCAGCACTATTTACAATAACCAGGTCATGGAAGCAACCTAAATGCCCATCGACACATGAATGGATAAAGAAGATGTGGTACATATATACAATGGAATATTACTCAGCCATAGAAAGGAACAAGATTGGGTCATCTGTAGAGAAGTGGATGGAGTTAGAGACTGTTATACAGAGTAAAGTAAGTCAGAAAGAAAAACAAGTATCATATATTAACGTATATATGTGGAACCTAGAAAAATGGTACAGATGAACTGGTTTGCAAGGCAGAAATAGAGACACAGATGTAGAGAACAAATGCATGGACACCGAGGAGGGAAAGCTGGGGGGGGGTGGGGGGTGTGGGATGAACTGGGAGACTGGGATTGACATGTATACACTAATATGTATAAAATAGATAAGTAATAAGAGCCTGCTGTATAAAAAATAAATAAAATTCAAAAACAAAAAAGAAAAAGATAAAAAGATTATGAATATCAAATGTGAGAGCCCCTCCCAGCGAATAGGCCCATGCAGTATCGGGGTGGGGTGGGTGCTGAAGCTTCTGTTTTATGAGATTCAGGGAGAAGTTTCCTCCATAAACACCATGAAGAGCTGCCAGTTGAGGCCCCCAGAGTTGGAGCAACTGAGTGGGGAAATTCAAGGCTAAGGATAGGATGGTGACATCGGCCCTGCTCTGGGGACCCTCAGAGCATGGGGCAGTTGTGTTTGCAGGCCTCAGGTTTGCATTCTACAAGGGTCAGGACAAATCCTTCCGCCTTTGTTAAATTGCCATTGGTCCCATCGGACCTGGTGGATGCCTCTGTATTTCATTCCCTCTTCTCAATGAGCCTGGCTGGGAGCCACAGACCAACCCTAAGTCCCATCTCACCCAGAGATGCTAGGTAGATCAGTACACATGGCAGCATCCTGCCTGCACCCTAGCCTTCAGGGACTCTCAATGAGACAACATGGTATCCAGTCCTTTCCTAGGTGCTCCGTCTGCCTGGGCCGTAGAGTTGTGTCTGACTGGGGCAAAGCACTGGTCCTCTCACGGTCTGTACGCGTGCTTGTGTGTGTGCGTGTACGCGCGTGTGTCTTGGCGAGGAACCAGGAAGGTGAGGAGGTGATGAAAAGTGTACCTAGAGGTCTAGGGGTCTGTTCTGCTGAGCTTCCAGACTCATCCATTAATTAGGGTAGGGGGAGGAAGTAGGATTGGACAGTTTTTTGGCAAGGACACTACTTACTCCTCGGAAGATGTGGGAAAGCTACAGTTATGTTCCCAGTAATGAGGGGCAGCTGTGTGTATGTGTGCACATGTGTTTGTGGGTGCACACGTGAAAAAAAGAGATTGAGAAGAAACGTTTACATGAAATACTCAAAATTGTTCCTTTGCTGTAATGGCTCCGCACACACCATTACCTTGCAGATTTAAAAACTAAATGAGCTCATCATATCTAGTGACTTCCGCCGACATTCATGCCTGATTGCAAAGCCTGCATTACCTTTGAATTTCAACTTCATTGTTTGTTATTAATTCTCAGATATGGGTGGTATGTTTCCCTCTCTTGGATTCAACCATGAACATGTTGATTTGGTGTGATGGATGGAAATGTTTCTCAACAGGACCCCACTCAAGAACCTTTTTATTTTTAAAAATAGCCCCATGAGCTCTAGGATCGAGTCTAGAGTTTCTGAGGAATCCAGTGGGCTGAGGTGGGACATGGGGTTGACTTTGGAGGGGGCAGAAGTCTTGCATTTTTTAATTTAATAATTTGGGTTTCCTATGAATGGTTCTGCGTTCCGTGCAATACTCTGCATTTTCATAACTGTCTCTTCCACTTTGGGCAGAGGAAGGGAGGGAAGAAATAACAGCAGCAGTATTCTGTGGGCAAAGGAAGAAAACAAGAGAATGGGGCAGAGAACAGGCTAAATTTAAAATTGTAATTGGCTGACTTCCACTGGCTTGCGGGTGTTTTAATGACTCATAATAACTTCATTTAAAACCAGCTGAGCAGAAAATAGATTGGAGAGGAGCCTCGGGCCATTATGGATTTGTTTTTTTTGACAAGCTCGGTGTTCAGCAGCCAGGAAGGCTCTCAGAGAGGGCTTGGCTGTGTTCTCTCCCTCTCTCTCTCTCTCTCTCTCAGGGTTGGTGGTCTGCCCGGGAGAGATTGTATAGAAACCCAGGGCTGCTTTTTTTTCCACAGCCCCCCCCCCCATTTTTTTAACTGATTAAAAATAGACGCCTTGAGGTATTATTTTAGCATCAGTACAATTTTTTTTTAACTTTTGATGTGGTAAATGGAACATAAATAAAATTGTTTTTGAAATTACTGAATTAATTAGGTAGTAAAGCCACTACGATGCATAAATTTCCCTTGCTGGTTGCCCTGATCCATATTTGGGGGGCGTTTCCCTTTTTTCTCAATCCCCTCCTCCTCTCCCCCACCAGCTCCACCTTTCCCCCCATGCGGACCCTCCCTTTGAATGGCAGGGTTCTTTTATCATCCCGGCAACAGCTAAATGATATTTTTTTTAAAAGATCTGTAGGATTTTGACAGGATTGGGTCTGTCCCACCATCCAGTCAGCTCGAGGAAGCACGGATTTTGGGAATTGCCAGAAAAGGCTCTAACCTTCCTCTAGCCATTTTAAATAGATCCTGCCTGTTTCCCGTGCTAGGAACGGTGCCAGCCGGGCGAGTGATCCTTTTTCTCTTCTCTTTTTAAAGTCAGCCGGCTCAGCCATGGGCTGCATCTGTCTGGGCAGGACAAGAGGCCACCCCGCATCTGATTGCCTATAGCCATTTATCTATCCCCTCTTATGGCACCTGTCACCTTCTTTGTGTCATCGCTACTTATTTGCTTGTCCTTTTTCGCCTACTAGACTCTAAGCTTCTTCAGAACATGTGATTTATTTCTGTCTCCCATACTACCTAGCGGAGTGACCTGCAAGGTGGTTATAACTCAGTTTTTTGAGTAAACTAATGGGTGAGTGGACGAGTGTGTGGTGAGGCGCCTGGTGGGGAACAGCCCCAAAGCGCTGCCCGCATCCTTCCAGCCCTGGGGGGGTCAGCCGTCTGGACGAAGAGACGGGAGAAGGGGGCAGGACCTTATCGGTGGCATCCCCACAGCCTGACACACAGCAGGCTCTCGGTAAATGCTGTGGAAGAAATGAATGGCTCTGGAGGCATGGCTGGGCCAGAGGGAGGAAAGAAAAATCACTACAGTATACGTACTGGATGCCTGCTGTGTTCCAGGCTTGGTGCTTGGCCTTCTCCATGTCTGAACTCACTTATCGTACGCTGACGTTGCAAGGTAGTTCTGCTGGTCCCATTTTACTGGTGAGGACACTAAGGCTTAAAGAATTGAAGTAACTTGTGGAAGGTCGCACAGCCAGGAGTGGCGAAGCTGGATTCCTAGCCAGGGCTCTCTGCCCCTTACTTTTCCAGTATACCACACTGCGGTGCTGGCCCAAAGGCTTGCTTTCCTGTTTGTAAAGATAACCGGTGTCTCAGTGACTGGGGGGCTGAGACAGGGAGAGCCAGTAAGTCTCTGTCCCCAGCGGTCCTGGGGGTGGGATGGGGTCACTGGCTACCGCTCAGGGCCTTGCATCTGGGCCACCAGGAGCAGGTGTGAGGCTTATGAGCCTCCTCCTGCTCTGGCCGAGTCACGTGTGTTCACTTGTAGCCGCCGTGGTGGCTGTTACCCCTCCCCATCACCTTGCAGGGCAGTGGGTTCTGGGAGCATTGCTGGAGGGTCTGTGGGTATTTGGCCCCCCTACCCAGGTGAGAGCTTGGCTGTGTCATTTGCCCGTTCCTACACCCCACTGCCGCGCCACACAGAGAGGAGGGGCAGGACCAGGGAGCCGGCACCGGTGCTCTCACCTGCATGGAGACCCAGCTGGGTGCTCTGCTCCTGGGGGGAGGCTCTCTGCTCAGTGATGCTGAGTCAGGAGTGAAAGGGGCAGCTGACCAATGCTGCGTCCCCGAAATGTGGGACCTGTGATGGCTCGGGGTGTCGCTAGCTCCTCAGACTTCAGTTTTGGAGTGAGACGCGGCAGGAAGATCACGGCCTCCCTGATCTTTTGGATTCTGTCCAGTGGAGCTGGACCACTTGGCATGAGACTCATTCTGTCTGTTCTGCAACAACCTCATCTTCCCCAGGCATGCGCTGGGGATGCTGGAGTCTTGTCCGGGGACCAAAACATCAACCAAATGGGAACCAGGTGGTAAAGTCTGGGGCAGCAGAGAAACCTCAGTGACTATTCTGGGTCACTAGATGTGACTATCTTTGGGGGTAAAATTGTTCATGAATGAGTTCATCAGTTAGCTGATGGCCAGTTGATGCAAAGCCTGGCAGGACAGACAGAGGGGCTGCAGCCAGGGTCCTTACCTTCCGGGGGCTGTCGGTCTGGCTGAGAGTATGATGTGAGCCACCAGCAAGGCTGGGTGTGCCCCCATCACCACAAGGGGAAAGAGTGAGTGCAGCAGTTTACAGGAGGGAAGAACTCCCAAGGACCAGGGTGATGAGGAACGGCTTCAGGAAGGAGGTTCCTGGGATTTGGATGGGCTGTTTGCTGTAATGTCCACATGGAGCTTTGTAGTGGGCAGTGGATCTGCTTCTCTGGACAAGAAGAAGCAAGAACTTCTGTGAGCAAGAGCCAGTCGGGCAGGTGTCTCTTTCCTCCCCTTCCTCCCCCTCCTCTGCCCATAGCTGTCTTGAAGAGCCTTAAAGCCCAGTTTCTCATACTGGAGTATCGTCAGCGTTCTAAGGATGTTATGACCCTCCTTGGGCTGCAGGTTGAGAAACACTGCATTAAAAATGAAAAGCTGGCACTTCAGATGGTCCCTCCGTTTTGAGGTGTCCACAAAACAAACACAAATGTGAAAGTGGGGTTTCAAGTTGGATGCAGATCCAGAATATACTGTATTTCTCATGCAGGACTAGATGAACTCCAGAATATGTCCCAAGTGCCCAGGCTCCACGAAGCCCAGGTTGAGAACACATAGCTTAGAGAGCTGCGCCTCTAAGGTTGAGGACGGAGACTTGGCTGCGCTGGAGGGTATGGAGGAAGGGGGAGGAATTTCTTAGGCTGAGGCCCCCAGGGCCCCGCCCACCTTCTCAGACCACATGGTGAAGCCCCTGTGTGGGCGGCGTGAAGGCGGAGGTTGGCGCTGCTTCCCTTGGGTTCTCTCCAGGATTCAACCTCACGAAGACGTCTCTTCTACACTTTTCCCCGGTAGTTAACACGCTCCCTCCTCCTCCTGACCAACCATCTTATTTTGATTGGAATTCTTTTGCTTGCCGGGGAAAAGGAGAAAAAAAAAAAAGGAAGTTCTAAACTTTTCATTAGGTAGTTGGGATAAGAAGTCTTCTGGGGTAGTCGGATTAAAGCTCGGTGGCTCTCACTGGCTCTTACAAGCTAATGGAGCACCGGAAGCTCATTGGCGGCTGCAATGAGCATTTTGCTGGAGTAATTATACAAGGCCACTGTGGTTTTCAGTAACAAGGTAACTCCAGGTAAGGAGAGAACTCCCTGAAACTTCTGATTTGCAGGAATCCTCTTCATTTTATTTCTTCATTAAGAGGAGCCCAGGAGAGACAAAGGCCTCGACAGCAGCTCTTCTGGGAGGCTGCTCTCAATCGGGGATTTCTGCCTGAACAGCCCCGATTGCCTGGTCCCTTTGTTGGGTCCTGATGAGAGCAACCTGGCACACCTGGGAGAGCCCTGATGGGCCAGGTTTACATGGATTGAGATTTGGGGTCCAGAATCAGACGCTCTGGACTATAGGATGGAGAGGGTTGGGTATAGGCATCGGAAGCCTGGGGACAGCTGACCGGGAGGCAGGGAGACTCACAGGCCATCATCTTCATTGCTGACGTGTGCGCTGAGAGCAGGCCTGATCGCAGGTAACAAGGCTGAAATCGCACCCTCTGTCTCAACTGGGGTCTGTCCATCCTGGGTGGGTGAGGTGTGGGCCTGCGTAAATACAGTCTTTTCTGTCCCAGAGGATTCTTTATGGTGAAACTTTCTTAGACACGCTACCCTCCCTGGTACCACACCCCCAGCCAGAGTCGTAATCAGGTCGGGGCCTGAGCCTGCCACCCGCAGGTCTGGGCTAAGCGGGCCTGGGAAGGACTTTTCAGCGCCCTTGGCCAGGCCCTGGGGCCTTGCCAAGCCGACCTTGTCCTCTGGGTGGCCCTGCCCGGCCTCTGGCCGGCCTCCCACCTGCATTGAATCATGCCCTTCAGAGGACAGCATGTAACTGTGCTTCCAGATATAGCCCCCGGCCCCCCGGCGGGACAGGGAGGGTTATTGTCACAGAGCTCTCCATCTTTCTGACACCGCATACCCTGCGTGGCTTTCTTCCCTGACTTCTCAGCCTGGCACAGCCTAGAATTCTGCTCTGTGAGCAAACGTAGAGCTATTTTTTAAAAAAGTATGTGGCCTGTTTTTTCTCTTCTCCATCTCCCACTTGAGTTTTCAGGACTGTGCCTTCAGTCTCTGGCCTGGCCCGTCTTCTTCCTCCATCTCACAGTTGTAAATTTGTCCCAATCAGAGGCTGGCTGCATCGAGGCAGGAATGTGTTGTTTGGTTAAATTGTAAAATTAGCTAGGAAATTTAATGAGGCATTCCTCCTCTGCCTTCTGAAGAGCAGGAAGTTTATGAAGATGCCTAGAAGCCCCTTGCCTAGGAAGGAAGGAAAGAAAGGGAGGGAGCGGCCCAGGAATGTGGAAGAGCCTTGTCCAGGTGAGTGTGCAGGCCTAGGACCCCACTGTGGCCTGTTTAGCTGGGAGGGGCCTGAGAAGTCATCCCTCAAAGCTTCAGCTTTGGGACAGCCTCCATCAGCCACCGTGAACCCACAGGGGCTCCCTCCCTCGTGTCCAAGGACCTTGAGGCTGCACAGCTGGCTATGGTTAGCTATTTTAGTGCCAGATTCCTTTTTTGTGGTTGTGCAAGGCTGAAGAGACAAAGACCAAACACTTCGTCTTAGAGGGCGCCCACGGCAGAAGGGAGAAGGCCAAAGCCAACAGTTATAAGGGTGGCCAACATTTACTGAGGGCTGACAGGTGCCCGGGACTGTGCCAGACACTTTATTCCATGATCTCATGTGATCCCCACGAGACCCCTATGACGACCCCTATTGTTATGTCCACTTTATGGATGAAGAAACTGAGTTTACTTGCCCAGGACTGCCCAGCAAGGAAGAGGCAGAGTGGAGCTGTAAACGCAGGTCTGCCTGCCTCCGAAGCCCCTGGACTTAACCTCGGAGGTGAAATTCCAGCTTCCAGTCCTTTCCTGTTTCCAGTCCTTTCCTGCCTGCCCACTTCTCCCAGCCCCCAGCTCACGCGGCACAGACTGCATGCTTGCAAAAGCTCACCCTGAAGTTTTGGAAGAGCTGCCAACAGCCTATATTCTGCACTCACCGAATTCTCAGGTCCTCTAATGACACCAAACAAACCTTCCAGTTTTCAAGCAGCAATTCGATGCCATTTTAGTTGTCAGATGCACTTTAATAAGGCTTAACATGGGAAATATTTACCCTGCCTGGACCTTTTGCATGAGGTCAGCCAGAAAAGGCGAGGGTTTTTTTCCTGGGGGGGGGCGGGGGCGGGGCGGGGTTGAAGGCCATCAAAAAATCTAGAAACAATAAATGCTGGAGAGGGTGTGGAGAAAAGGGAACACTCTTGCACTGCTGGTGGGAATGTAAATTGATAAGCCAAC
>NW_021145298.1:194692-196014 GCF_002837175.3 Physeter macrocephalus
GATATGGGGACATATGTATATGTATAATTGATTCACTTTGTTGTAAAGCAGAAACTAACACACCATTGTAAAGCAATTATACTCCAATAAAGATGTTAAAAAAAAAAAAAAGAATGGGCATTAAGTGCGACAGGCAATGTTTCTGTTTGGAAAAGTGTGGAGTCTTAAAGCTCCTGAATTTTGAGCCTGGACCTGTCAATGCCGTGGCTGTAATGTAACACCTCAATTATGGTGCAGGGGGTAAGGAAGAAAGACTCTGAAACCTGCAAGCTTCTTTAGATCCACAGCCTGAGCCACAATTAAGGTTTCAGAAACACCAAAGGCAAACCAATGAGTGTCATTTTTAACCAGTTTGAACATTTTACTACTTCCTAACATCAGAAGCACCCGGGCTGGAGAGCCTGCTTCTTGTCCTCAATAAAGTGATTAAGCTGAATGGGTGTTGGGGAGTATTATTAGGCTGAGAAGTGCTAAAAATAGAAATGCTCTGTTTTCTGAAAGCCACAGCAGGCCTGGAGAGACTGGCAGCCTCAAGGTGCCACCGAGGGGCCTGAGGAAGGGGAGGGAGGGTGGCAGTCCCCGGGGCCCCCGGTCTGAGATGGGGTGGTAGGTGTTATGACGGGCAAGCCAGGTGATGGGCCTCTTTCCCAGCTGTTCATCAAGAATAGAGTGACAGTGGAAGCTGTGGATTGGTTGCTTCTGCCTTGGTTTTGAAGAACACCTCCCCCCTCCCCGAGATGTGTGTGTGTGTATTAATGAATTTAAAGTAACTGACAATGCTGGAGTCTAGGATGGACAACTTACCCTAAAATTTACACATTCAGCCCTAAACTAATTGGGTTTACCTGCTGCTCTTGGTAGGGGGGATCTAATTTGGGCAGTGAGTAAAGGGCAAGTTATAGGGGCACATGCAGACAGAGCTGGGGAAGGGGAGAGACCTCAGAGCCAAGATTGAGCATCTGCTCTGTCGGGCTGGATTAACTAGGATGCTCAGGGAAGATGGAAGAAAGGGACTTTTTGGTTAACTGAAGGTCAACCTAGAAAACCTTGTCTATTTCATTCTTTGTAGTTTGCTGTCATTCATCAATGTGAGAGGCCATTTTTCTACTTTAAGTGAATACAATTGATTGTTTTTTATGATAAAATATCTTGCTGGCTTAGAAGCCAAAAGGAGAATGCCCAGGAAGGGAGCCAATCATGGAAGGATATCCCCAACTGTGGTTTTATTGGAAGTCAGTCTTTTTTTTTTTTTTTTTTTTTTTTTTTTGTGGTACGCGGGCCTCCCTCTGCTGCGGCCTCTCCCGTTGCGGGGCACAGGCTCC
>NW_021145298.1:196563-198285 GCF_002837175.3 Physeter macrocephalus
GCCTCTCCCGTTGCGGAGCACAGGCTCCGGACGCGCAGGCTCAGCGGCCATGGCCCACGGGCCCAGCCGCTCCGCGGCATGTGGGATGCTCCCAGACCGGGGCGCGAACCCGGTTCCCCTGCATCGGCAGGCGGATGCGCAACCACTGCGCCACCAGGGAAGCCCTGGAAGTCAGTCTTGAAGATCGGTGGTACCTTTTTCTTCTGTCAAGCCCTGCACATTTTCATATCTTGAACCTCAGTCCTCCCCCTAACAGCTTCAGGTGGCAGGGGTGGGCCGAGAACACGATGTCCATTTTACAGGTGGAGAAATGGAGGCCAAGTAGTACATCGGAGTCCACAGCACAGCCAGATCAGTCCAGGCCCTGTCTGATGGACAGTGGTGGCGCATTCGTGGACCAAGAGGGGAGGGTTGTTCTTTAAAGAGGAGGGATGAACTGAGGAGGTGGCCTCAGAGATGGTGGGAAAGATCTCCTACCTCCAGGGATGAGCCAGAGTATGGAGAACAGCAGAGGCCTCGAGCACATTGCCTCTGGGACCTTTTTCTGCTCCCCTGAATATGAACTTCTTACTCTTCAACCTTTTATATAATCAGAGGCCCTGATGGTTAGGTGGGCTTCCCATGCTGTCACCCTGATTGAGTTTGTTTCTCTTTCTTTACACTTACTGGCTATGAGACCTTGGACCAGTGAACTAAGCTTTTCAAACCTCAATTTTCACCTCTATAAAATGGGGATAATCTTAGAATTGATGGCAGAGTTAAATGGTATGTGGCACATAAAGTAGTTAGTATGGTGCTTATTTATTTTGTGATAAATGTTCACTAACTGTTAGTTATCAGTATTTTTTTTTTTTTTTTTTTTTTTTTTTTGCGGTACGCGGGCCTCTCACCGTTGTGGCCTCTCCCGTTGCGGAGCACAGGCTCCGGACGCGCAGGCGCAGCGGCCACGGCTCACGGGCCCAGCCGCTCCGCGGCACGTGGGATCTTCCCGGACCGGGGCGCGAACCCGTGTCTCCTGCGTCGGCAGGCGGGCTCTCAACCGCTGCGCCACCAGGGAAGCCCTATCAGTATTCTTATTATTACCGTCAGTGCTGCAGCAGCAGCAGCGTCGTGGCTCCTCATCGCGGGGCAGCCCTTGCGGGACCTCTAGCGTCCTGGGAAGGGAAGAGTTAGGGTGCAGTTGCCAAACGCCAGTCTCCATTGTTGGGCGCCTTCACGTGCATCATCTCCTGTGAACTTCCTAACAAGCTGGTGGCCTCATTTCTGGCTGAGTGGTGCCCCCTGGAGTTGTGCAATTTCACAGTCCCCCTGTAGGATACAAGGGATGTATCATTACCTCTTTAGCAGGCGAGGAAACCGAGGCTCAGAGAGGTTAGACTGCTTCTGCTCTTGATGCAGCTGGTGGGCACCTGAGCTGGAATCTGTCGACATCAAAGCCGGGGAGAGACTCGACAATGACTAAATCCTGCCTCTTCCCGGCAGCCTGGCTGGATGTCTGTGAGGGCTGTGGCATGGCTTCCTGGTGGGGCTCTCAGGAGAAGAGAAGTTTCTGTCTGCAGGGCCCTTCCAGGTCACAGCCAAGGGAATAGTCAACAGACACTCATCAGACACCTGTATGCAGATCCCTGCCCGCTGCTTGTCACACAAGCCCTCTGAAATGCTTTGTTCCTTGTCACCTGTTGAAATATGACTGCCTAGGGGTATCTTAGTTAAAAACAAAGT
>NW_021145298.1:201310-250000 GCF_002837175.3 Physeter macrocephalus
TTGTGGTACGCGGGCCTCCCTCTGCTGCGGCCTCTCCCGTTGCGGAGCACAGGCTCCGGACGCGCAGGCTCAGCGGCCATGGCCCACGGGCCCAGCCGCTCCGCGGCATGTGGGATGCTCCCAGACCGGGGCGCGAACCCGGTTCCCCTGCATCGGCAGGCGGATGCGCAACCACTGCGCCACCAGGGAAGCCCTGGAAGTCAGTCTTGAAGATCGGTGGTACCTTTTTCTTCTGTCAAGCCCTGCACATTTTCATATCTTGAACCTCAGTCCTCCCCCTAACAGCTTCAGGTGGCAGGGGTGGGCCGAGAACACGATGTCCATTTTACAGGTGGAGAAATGGAGGCCAAGTAGTACATCGGAGTCCACAGCACAGCCAGATCAGTCCAGGCCCTGTCTGATGGACAGTGGTGGCGCATTCGTGGACCAAGAGGGGAGGGTTGTTCTTTAAAGAGGAGGGATGAACTGAGGAGGTGGCCTCAGAGATGGTGGGAAAGATCTCCTACCTCCAGGGATGAGCCAGAGTATGGAGAACAGCAGAGGCCTCGAGCACATTGCCTCTGGGACCTTTTTCTGCTCCCCTGAATATGAACTTCTTACTCTTCAACCTTTTATATAATCAGAGGCCCTGATGGTTAGGTGGGCTTCCCATGCTGTCACCCTGATTGAGTTTGTTTCTCTTTCTTTACACTTACTGGCTATGAGACCTTGGACCAGTGAACTAAGCTTTTCAAACCTCAATTTTCACCTCTATAAAATGGGGATAATCTTAGAATTGATGGCAGAGTTAAATGGTATGTGGCACATAAAGTAGTTAGTATGGTGCTTATTTATTTTGTGATAAATGTTCACTAACTGTTAGTTATCAGTATTTTTTTTTTTTTTTTTTTTTTTTTTTTGCGGTACGCGGGCCTCTCACCGTTGTGGCCTCTCCCGTTGCGGAGCACAGGCTCCGGACGCGCAGGCGCAGCGGCCACGGCTCACGGGCCCAGCCGCTCCGCGGCACGTGGGATCTTCCCGGACCGGGGCGCGAACCCGTGTCTCCTGCGTCGGCAGGCGGACTCTCAACCGCTGCACCACCAGGGAAGCCCTATCAGTATTCTTATTATTACCGTCAGTGCTGCAGCAGCAGCAGCGTCGTGGCTCCTCATCGCGGGGCAGCCCTTGCGGGACCTCTAGCGTCCTGGGAAGGGAAGAGTTAGGGTGCAGTTGCCAAACGCCAGTCTCCATTGTTGGGCGCCTTCACGTGCATCATCTCCTGTGAACTTCCTAACAAGCTGGTGGCCTCATTTCTGGCTGAGTGGTGCCCCCTGGAGTTGTGCAATTTCACAGTCCCCCTGTAGGATACAAGGGATGTATCATTACCTCTTTAGCAGGCGAGGAAACCGAGGCTCAGAGAGGTTAGACTGCTTCTGCTCTTGATGCAGCTGGTGGGCACCTGAGCTGGAATCTGTCGACATCAAAGCCGGGGAGAGACTCGACAATGACTAAATCCTGCCTCTTCCCGGCAGCCTGGCTGGATGTCTGTGAGGGCTGTGGCATGGCTTCCTGGTGGGGCTCTCAGGAGAAGAGAAGTTTCTGTCTGCAGGGCCCTTCCAGGTCACAGCCAAGGGAATAGTCAACAGACACTCATCAGACACCTGTATGCAGATCCCTGCCCGCTGCTTGTCACACAAGCCCTCTGAAATGCTTTGTTCCTTGTCACCTGTTGAAATATGACTGCCTAGGGGTATCTTAGTTAAAAACAAAGTGGGCCCTTCCAGGTCACAGCCAAGGGAATAGTCAACAGACACTCATCAGACACCTGTATGCAGATCCCTGCCCGCTGCTTGTCACACTGTGACAGCATTTGAAGCCCTCTGAAATGCTTTGTTCCTTGTCACCTGTTGAAATATGACTGCCTAGGGGTATCTTAGTTAAAAACAAAGTGCGCACACACACACACACACACACACGGTTGCAAGTGGAATTGGAGAAAGATGCCAGGCGTTGGGAGAGAGCAGGGGATTCTGAAAGGAGTGGGGATAAAGGAGTTCCCTCTATACGGATCCCAAAGAGATCCCAGGGCTGTGAGGAGCCTTGGCATGCTTTTCAGTCAGCGAGAAATGAGGGAGGAAGGATCCTGCCAGGAGAAAGGGAGGGAGGGCCAGAGTGCAGTTAGGGCTGAGCAAGGCTGCCCTCCCTTTTCTCTGAAAGCACCTCAAGGGAAAATTTAATTGGAGGGAGTATCAGGGCATGTTAGGGGACTGGAGTGGTGGTAAACATCAGCTTGTGATTTGTGGCTAGGCAGGGATTTGATTCTGGCCATCACCCCTGCAGTGGCCTGGTTTTACTTTTCCCCATCCTCCAGGCAGTACTCATGACCCTTACTCTGGGAGGCGGGTGGGGGGGGGGCGTCCCCTCCGTGCCAGATTTCGGGTGAAGGCCCGTGACAGGGAACTCCGGAGGTGCTTCAGTGGAAGGAGCAAGGTAATTGAGGTTGAGAGCAGGAGGCCAAAGGCTTAGGTCACAAAAAGTGCTTTGAGGCTGCTAGATGCCAGCAGAAAGCCCTCTCTCCATTATGATCCTCTCACCTGAGAATCCCCAAGTGGGGACCAGGGAGGAAGACAATTGTTGGTGACCAAGGGTTGAGGGGTGTCTAGTAAAATCATGGCGGAAATCCCCACTGGGGTTTTTCTGGCCTTTTCACTTAGTTTCTTACAAAAGCCAAGACCGCAGTGCTACAGGACGAAGCCGTGAACACCTGAAAGCTTGGGTGTTCCCTGGAACTCAGGGGTCAGCCTCTGCCTCCCTGGCTCAGGCCAGCTCTCTCTGGCTAATGATTCAGTGTCTGGACTGTCCGTCCCGCTTTGCCCGCCTGATAGAGAAAGGTCTTCCCCTGGGGAGGGAACCCCCTGGCTGGATCCAGCCCCAGCTTGATCCAGGCACCATCGTCCCATAACAAAGGGTTGTAAGCATTTGAGCCCCTTTTTCAGCCATGCTTAGCCTTCTTTGCCATGTGCTTCCAGCTGCTTCTCCAACAACACCCTGTCATCTTTTCTTCTCCCTTAGGTCTCAACTAAAAACTTGTCATCTCTAGATGGGGAAATGAAGTGACTCACCCGAGGCCACACAGCTCAGGCACGGACAGTCAGGGCTCTGGGTCCATTTCTCTCTGTGCTGCTGCAGGAAAGCTGGGTGCCCCTGGGTGCCCCTGGCCAGCAGACCCCTCCTCGAGCCAGCTGTCCACCTGCCTCATCTGGCGGGGGGCCTCTTCTCTCGTCCCAAACAGCTGAAGCCCATGCATTCAAGAGCCCCAGAGAATGCAGTGTCTCACCTTTCTGGGCCATATACTCATTGCAGGTGGGCCTTCTCCCAGGAGCTGTGGGGCTGGAGTATTACTGGAGTTCCTAAAGTCTCAGGCCAAAGGCTGGTCTCCTGGAGCTCATCAACTTGATGAAGTGAAATTATTCCATAATCATAATAACTATCTAGGCACTTACTGTGTGCCAGGTACTTCCTACGGGTTCTTGTTCACACTATCTTAGGAGAACAGTTAACCCCATTTTAAGGAGGGAGGTAAGGCCACAAAGTTGATACCAGGCCCATGCCACCAGTGAATGGCAGAACCCCAAAGCCGTGTCTAGCCACTAGCCACTGTAGGGCTTTACCTCAGGGTTGATCTCTGAGTTAGCACGGTGTGTCTGGAAGAAATTCTACTGCATCACAACAAGGGCTGACATTCCCACGGTAAGAGAGGTTTTTGTGCCATTGCACTCATTCCCACCGTACTTTGATTAGCCAGTCATGAAAGTTGCCTGGGCAAGAAAGGGATGAAAGGCAGTAGTAAGGTGAACCCCTAAATCAGTGCTCTTAGATTTCAGGAAGATTTGTATGTTGTTTTCATTGCAACAGACTTACCATCCAACTTGTATTTTATTTAAAATAATTCACCTTAAATAGGTTTGCACTCATCTCAGTAGGAGGACGATAATGCCCGTCAAAACTTGGCCATGAGTGTTGGGAGGTGAGGGGAGATGGACCATTTCTTTGATCTTCTCCCAGTGGAGGGTGATCGGGCCATGTCTTTAGTTGTACATTGTTGGTTTGTATGGGGGTGTCTTGGGGGTGCACAACCATCATTGTCATTTGCCTTTCTTTATCTTCCACTCCCCAGAGAAAGTCTGCTGAAGACTTAGCCAGAGTGGGGGGTCTCTCCTCCTTCCTTTTTTCTCTTTGTGTTTGGTCCGGGGTGGTAAGAATATTTTAAATGTTATTATATGTTTATTGCATGCATTTGACGTCTATGTAGGTCTCAGACATGGACACTGGGGGAGGAAGCAGTGGTAATAAAGATGATGTTAGGGACAAGTAGCTTTTACTGAGCAGTTGCTGGATGCCGGATGTGGTGGGAAAGACTTTACATACACTATTTAAATGAATCACCACTCAACCCTGTGAAGTAGATATTCTGTGCCTGGTTTTACAGGTGAAGAAACAGGCCCAGAGAAGATAATTAGTTTACCCAGAGGGGTAGCTAGAAATGGTAGAACCCAGGACTTGAATCTGTGTTTGATTCCAGAACAAGGGTTCTTCCCTACTAGGCAGCTGTATATTGAGTGTGTGTGTTTCTGCTGGCCATGGACTGTGTTTCTAAGCCTATCGGGTTACCTGCTGGTGCTAAAAGTGGCAACAGAGGAGTTTTCTAAGCCTCTCTGGGCTGTGAACTGAGTGGCAGGGATAAGGGACAAGGTGGACCTCTGTTTTCTCTGTGAGATATGAGAGCAGGAACAGTGAAAGCCAAGGGTGCCAGGGTACCCTAGAACCTCCTGGTAGTATGATGTTTATTAGGTAGGCTAAGAAATGGTCTCTCAGACTAGAGATGCCTCAGCCCTTCCTTTTGACCCATTCCAAGATCTGATCTCATCTACAGAATGGACTTCTAGCCAGATGTGAGGTGTCTGGCACTTACCAGGTCATTGGTGGGAAATTGACTTCCAGAGATCGGAAAGCCTGCTGCCCGAAATCCCCGGTCATTCAATGATCTCTGTCGCCCAGCCAGGGAGACTGTCCTGGTGGCTTTCTCAGTCCTACCTTTGATTGAGGCCCTGTGTCATTAGTTCATCCCCCCACCCCCATCCTGTAGTGAGGCCAGGCCCTGAGGACCTTTCTCCTCCTTCATTGTCACGGAGAACTACCCTTGAACCATACTCTGAGCCGATCAGTAGGGCTGGTTGTTTTCCAGGCAACCCACATCTGCCCACCTGCTTTCCCTTTTCCCTCTCCCCTGAGTCTGTGTATCTTATGGAGGTGCTGGTTTTGTATCAGTTTCTGTTTTGTTGATAAAGGTGAAAGAGAGAGAGAAAGAACGTGTTAGAGAGAGAGCAGGCCTTCCAGCTCCTCTTAGGGAGTACACATCTCCTTGAGTGAAAGAACACGCAGTGCTGGCCTTTGGAATTGGCAGCCAGTGTACTGTTCTCTGTCAGATAAGAGGTACTGTAAATAAAACTGTACACCATGGCCCGTTGTAAAATGCCCGGTGTCTGTACTCATTGTTCTGACAGCTTATGCTTTTTTTGGGTCTGCTGTTTTGGTACACTCTGTACTTCCTTATGTAAGCAGGCATGCATATCTCATCAGAACAGTCAAGATGTTTATTTTAAAATCTCAAGGAATTAAAAGAAAAAGGACACAGTACTCAACATCAGATGCTGGCAAACGTTAGGTGTTTTTTCAGTGGTTCCTTCCCCCCCCCCTTCTTGTTAGCACGGGGGTGGGAGAAGTTTTGGAGGGGAGGGATTTTGAAATTTTTTTCTTCTCTCATTGGCTTCTGCCTTATTTACTTCAGAGAGACTCCAGCCCACATCTGATTGTGTTCAGTATCTTCTCGTCCCCTTCCTAGATGCTCGGGACCCCCCACCCCACTTCTGGGCAGGAAGGCTAGTAGGGAGGAAGGTTCTGTACTCTGCCAAGGGGGAGAAGGCAGAGGTCGTGGCTGAGGAGGAGCTCAGCTGCGGGGAGCCTGCCTGACATGCTTCTACTGGATTTCAGCTCTGTTGCTGTTGGAATGCTGGGCATTTGATAGAAAGCTTTATGGGTTTGAAAGTGCTTTTCTGGCATGTCTCTCCTTTGATTCCTGCGAGTCAGGGTGATCCTTAGCCCAGAGTGAAGTGGCTCCCACACACGGAGGCCTTACCCCGTCTGCAGCCTCCATGTGGGCTGTGGCGACTGCCTCCTTTCTTTTCGCCCAGCCTTAACCTGTTGTGAACCCTCCTCCTTCCTCTGGCCCCCGTCTAACTTTCTGGAGGCATCAGGAAGTCAGGGGGAAAGGGGAGAATTCAGAATGGTCCGGCAGCTCCTGCCCCCCCTGCCCCCCGGTGCAGCATCCCTGGGAGACTGGCAGGGGCGAGAATGTCTGTCTGTCTGTCTTTCCCTTAACACTGACTCTCAGATGAACTCAATGCCTGGGCTGGGAGTGGGATCACTCAGCAGACCTCTGCCAGCCAGTGAAGGGTCCACTGGGACTGACCGGAGCCTCCTGAATGTCCTGGAGGAGGGCTTGCTTGTTTGCTGCGGGGCTGTGAATCCTGGGCGGCTGGGCGAGGAGGAGGAGAGGGCCGACGAAAGGGACATCCGGCTCCAGAGGAAGCAGACAGCTCCACTTTCTAAGCTTTCCTTTCCTTCTTCCCCAAACTGCCTGAGTTCCAGCCAGAGACCATTTCCTTGAGTTTTGAAAAAGGGACAGCAGAGAACCCAGGGTGTGCAGAAGGACTCTGTCACCCCCTAGGGGACAGCCTGTCAGTGCCCCCTTCCCAGGCCAGTTCTGTGCCGGGGAACCTACCCGAGGGTTTCTTTGTTTATCAGGCAATCAGTGAGCACCAACTGTGTGTCAGGCACAGAGTGGAGAATTGGGGATGGAGCAGAGGACAAGACAGATGCCAGCCCTGCTCTCACGGAGCTTACAGTCTGCTGGGGAGACAGAAGAGAGGAAGGGAGCCCAGAAGGCAGCGCAGGACCTGTGAACGGGGCTCCTGGGGCTTGTCAGGTTCGGATGTAAAAGCTGGGGGAGAGGGTGCCGTGGGAGGGAGGAAGAGCCGCCAATACTGACATGCTGGTCGTGTAACAGATCTTCCTGCTCCTTCAACAAGACAATCATTCACGTTTAAATTAGCAGGACAAGGGGTGTGTGTTTATGTGTGTGTGTGCGCGTGCGCGATTATAGTGAAATATGTCTTTACAAATGTGAGACTCACTTTACACAAGATAAATGGCCCCCAAATAGCTGTACACTGAATTTCAGTAAAAATCAATCATACTTTGCACAGAGGAGTTCTTGAAAGGAGTCCTGGCTCTGAGCCTGGCTGGGTTGATGGTCAACACCACTGACCGGTTCTGTGGCTCTGCCCCCATGCATGGCCCCAGCACTTTCCCCACCTTGTCACAACCCCTTTGGGACTGTCTCTCGCTATTCCCATTTTACAGATGGAGTGACAGCCTCACTGAGATGAGGCAACTCGCTGAGGGGCACAGCTGGTGATTCGCTCGGCTGGGATTTGAACTGGGATCTGTCTTACCCGAACCCTGAGCTCTTAACCACATTCTGCTGCTCCCCCCCGCCACCCCCCGGAAGTATAAAGAACGTTAGTAATCTCATAGCCACAGAGTGCCTGGCAATTAACAAGTTTTGTGTTTGTTAATATCCACTGTCTCCTTCACTGTCTCTCGCTATTCCCATTTTACAGATGGAGGGACAGCCTCACTGAGACTCTCGCTATTCCCATTTTACAGATGGAGTGACAGCCTCACTGAGATGAGGCAACTCGCTGAGGGGCACAGCTGGTGATTCGCTTGGCTGGGATTTGAACTGGGATCTGTCTTACCCGAACCCTGAGCTCTTAACCACATTCTGCTGCTCCCCCCCGCCACCCCCCGGAAGTATAAAGAACGTTAGTAATCTCATAGCCACAGAGTGCCTGGCAATTAACAAGTTTTGTGTTTGTTAATATCCACTGTCTCCTTCAATCCTGACAGCCTGCAGTGAGGTAGGGGGATCTGATCATTCCCATTTCACAGACGGGGACACAGGCGCGTTGAGGTGTGGTGAAGTGTGTGATATCCACGGCAGGGAGCGGCTGAGCCAGGCCCGGGACCCAGTTCTCCGCACGTTGGATCTTACCATTACCTCCTCTAGTTCACTCAGATCTGTAATTGCTGGGGAGGAGGCGTGGGTCTAGCCCACTTTATCATGGTATGGTTCTGCCTCTTTGCCATTTAATTTCTCTCCCTGCAATCCATACCCCATCTCTCCCTCTTCCCTCTTACGCTGTGCCAACCGGCCAGCCTCCTCACTCTTCCTTTGCCTGGAACGGGCTTTCTTAGAGAGTTGGGCTTACCTTCTTGTTCTCCCCTCAGATGTCAGCTCATCCCATATAAAATAACAGCACCCGCCCTCTCTGTCCCTCTTCACTTATTTCTCTCTTTATCACTTATTGCCACCTATTTTATATTTACCTGACTTTTATTTTTTAAATTAAACAATTTTTTTTGGCTGCACTGTGTGGCATGCGGGATCTTACCCGGACCAGGGATCGAACACTGTGCCCCCTGCAGTGGGAGTGCAGAGTCTTAACCACTGGACCGCCAGGGAAGCCCCTTACTTGACTTTTTAAAATGTGCCTTCCTCTCTAGAATATAAGCTCTTTGAGGGCAGGGATTTGTCTCTTTTGTCCATTTGCTGTAAGCCCCCCCTTGGCATCTACTTAACAGACATTCCGAAAACATCCTGTTTGTGTAGGAAGGAGATGGGGAGGAATGTCTGTCCCTGAGCCATGCCCTGGACTTCTCCCCACTCCAGGATGAGCCCCAGGAAATATTGGGGGTGGCGGTGGTAAATGCAGCTGATATGTCCATATGTGCCCATTGTGTTCAACTGGCATGGCCTCCTTCCTTCCCCCCTGACCCCCTTACACTGATGCTTTATAAATATATTAGTGGCTGAATGATGTCACCATAATGCATTTTGGGAATGGCGGTGTGGTTTATGCACACTTGAGTTGCTCTGAATGCAAACCTGACACCATACTGAAGGCAGCAGCGAACAACATATGCACAGTAAACAGGCAAAGACTGTCTTATTGATTAACAGATGAGGCCTCTATTATTGATCAAAGCTCGGTGAGGAAATTTATCACTTTTAATTTCAGGGCTGCCAAATATTTCTGCCTCTGAGCCAGCCATTACAGAGACAATTTTAAAGGCACATGCCTCCTTGCGAGAGGGGGGGTCTCTGCCTCTCTCTGCTTGGCTCTTGTGTCCTGGAACTGCCCGTCCTTGCTGTTGAGCTGGGGGTTTGGGGGGAGGCTGGGTGGGGGTGGGGAGTGCGGAGGCTTCATGAATGGGGGCTGGCGTGGGAGCCCGTGTCCATGGTATCCGCGTGGGAGGAGGGTTGTCACCCACAGTCACTGAAGACAGGGGACTTTCACACACTCAGCTCAGTTTTGTGACTTCAGCAAGGCAGGGCTGGAGCGGGGAGGACTTTGAGGGCATCCAGATGTGGTCAGGCCTGGGCCAAGCCGGCAGCCTTGCCGAGATCATGTGTGCTCATCTGCTTTATCTTCATCTGAGCTTGTGTGTTGGCGTACATCCAGCCATGGACTGCCTACCTGCACTCCTTCCTTTCTCCCTGCTTCTCAGTCATTAAAGCAGATGCTCCTGCAGCCACGTGGATGGATGTTTTCTAAGAAACCTCCTCCCCCCAGCCCTTTGAAGCTATGGCATGAGTAGGTTCCTCACGCAGAGGCAGGGCTCCAGCACCATGCCGATGGCGATGGCGATGGCGAGTCCACAGGGCATCCTCCCCTGTGCAGTTCCTGCTTCCCTCCTCAGGCCCCTCCTCCCCCTTTCTTCTTTAGGGAGCCATGAGAACCGGAGGGATATAGAAATTAAAAAATAAATATAGTTGAAATCCGATCCCTTACAGAGCCGCAGAAAATCATTGCTGGCTAATGATTTGGAACTGGGGAAAGTTTCTCACTATGACGGGGCTGCGACTTCATCCACCCCCAGTCTTTCCACCTCTGCCCTTTGAGGTACTTGCTGCATTTCCATTATAAACGGTTGGAAAGTGGCTTGGCTGTCTCTCGTGTGAACACAAGTTGTGACTGCTTTGCCGTAGAGTTCCCTGCCTCTTTCTTTGAAGCTCTAGAAGCCGCTGACAGGTCCTTAGCCCTAGGACGCCTGCAGCTTGTAGGGACACCTGGAGGGGATCATGGTATTCTCCCTGCCTTGAGGCGAAATTCAACTCCAGCCACCTAAGACAAATGACAATATTTATTTTTAAAGATCTTAAGGAAAAGTGATTTCATATCTTTACTGGGGCACTTTATCACTCATTTATTTAGTTAGTCAACTAATATTTATTGAGCATCTAATAGAGGGTATATCCTGCTCCTCGTTAGGAATGTAGACAAGATCAATGCCCTAAATGTTTATTAGTGTTTAATTTAAGGCTATAGTAGTACAACTTGTATTCTGAGTTCTCGCCCTTAATGTGCTAAATACTCCAAGGCCAAGATTTTAAAACTATTTAAAGAGTAGTGGAACCCTTTTTTCCAAATAGAATTTTACAAAACCTTGATGTATAAAAGCAGAAATTGGATTTTAATTTTTTTTGTTTGGGGAAAGGGAGTTCAGAGCCCAACTTCATATTCATGAGGCATCTTTGCAGATGGACCCCTAGGGAGGCTGAAGGGATTAAGAGCAAAGGCTCTGAAGTCAGGCTTCCTGGGTTTGAATCCACCTCTGTGGTTACCTACTGTGTGACATTGGGAAAGCTATTTAACCTCTCTGATCTTGAGTTGTCTCATCTGCTAAATGGGTATATTCATACTATGTCCTTTAAAAGGTAGTTAGGGTTAAATGAAACGATACATCCTAAATACTTAGCCTCATGCTGGTATACGCCACAGCCTCAGGAAATCTGAGATGGTTTGAAAACAGCACTAGACTGCTTTCTACTACAAATATGTAGAAGAAGTAGTTTTGTCTCTTACAAGACTCTGATATGAAACTAAAATACAGGTACACTTAAAGAAATGCTCAGACGTGTTGAAAGGAACGCGGTGCAGCTGCAGATTGGAAAGGGTAGAGCAGTGAGGGGCCGGCGTGCTTGGCGCATGCGTACTCCGGTCTTGGAAATGGACTAGGACCAGAGCGGACAGGAATGAGGCGGGGCGTTGCTCTGGCACAGAGACCCACTGAGGGTCGAGCGGCGACCACAGAGGGCCAGTGCGGACAACTCCCAGTGGAGCTGGACAGACAACTGGGTCAGGTTATGGAAGGCCTTGAAGTCAAGGAGAGGAATTTAGAATCAGTGCAAATTGTGAGCCACTGTATTTTTTTTTAACTTTTAATTTTATATTGGCGTATAGCTGATTAACAATGTTGTGATAGTTTCAGGTGCACAGCAAAGTGACTCAGCCATACATACACATGTATCCATTCTCCCGCAAACTCCCCTCCCATCCAGGCTGCCACATAACATTGAGCAGAGTTCCCTGTGCTATACAGTAGGTCCTTATTGGTTATCCTTTTTAAATATAGCAGTGGGTACATGTCAGTCCCAAACTCCCTAACTCTCCCTTCCTTCCCCCCTCCCCGCCGTAACCATAAGTTCATTCTCTACGTCTGTGAGTCGGTTTCTGTTTTGTAAATACATTTATTTGTATCATTTCTTTTCAGATTCTGCATATAAGCGATATCATACGATATTTCTCTTTCTCTGTCCGACTTACTTCACTCGATATGACAATCTCTAGGTCTATCTGTGTTGCTGCAAATGGCATTATTTCATTCTTTTTTATGGCTGAGTAATATTCCATTGTATATATCTACCACATCTTCTTTACCCATTCCTCTGTTGATGGACGTTTGGGTTGCTTCCATGTCTTGAACCATGGTATCTTTTTGAGCAAGGAAACGTGAGGAATCAAGTGGCCTTCGAGGACTGCCTCTCTTGGGTGGATCAGAGGGTGGCTGATGGTGTGGCAGCCCTCCTGAGTCATTGGGTCATTCTGGGCATGACCCAACAAGGGCCTCAGTAGGGGCAGTGGTTATCGACATGCAGTGGAAGAGATGCATCTAGAAGACATTTTGAGGGAAAACTGCCAAGGCTTGTGACACACGCCCCCTGGACGAGATAACAGAGCCTTGAAGACTGTTAGGAAGTGGTAGAGAGTCATCTTCACATCGTGACACTGTCGCTTTGAGGCTTATAAATATGGTTCCAGAAAAGTCGATCAAATTGAATTGCATTGAATTGATTTTGTTTATTTCACAGATATGTACAGTAATACATTCCCACTGGGTGTCAGGCAGATGCAGCTGTGTATGAGATGACATATTGCCTCCCTCGGGGAGCTGGAAACGGAGCCACAGGCATTTAGGAGACACCCTGGTGAGGCCGTGACCCAGAATGTACAGGGTGCTTTGGGAGCACAGAGAAGGACTACCTCACCCAGACACGGGGCAAGAGTTTGGGAGCTGAGGCATGAATGATGAAGCAGGGCTAGCCGTACTGTGGGGCTGGGGAGAGGCGCAGGCATGTCAGAGCCAGAGGAGGTACAGAAGGATGCTTGGAGACCTTGCAGTGAGGAAGCAAAGGGCTGGAGACCAGGGAACAAGGATGAGGAGAGAGAAGAAGCAGGAAAGAGAAGTGCAAGAAGGGCTTTGTGAGTCACCGTGTAGAGTTTGGACTTTATCCTGAAGGCACTGGGAAGTCATTCAGAGGTTTTAAATGGTCAGGTAGAGAAGGTGGCTGGGTAGACGGTTTAGTTTTAGAAGCACTGAGTTAGGGGTTTATCCAGGTAGTGATATGTCAGCAATTCCCATCTTCCCGTAAAGTATAATCTGGGCAACAGGGCACGTTACTCCTCATTGGATCATATACTCCTTTCCATCTCTCACTGGAGCCAGCCCCCCCAGAATCCCCCTTCTTCTTGAGCATCTCTCCTGGACCCCATCTCTGTTTGTCTTGGTTATGCTGGTTCTGTTCCCTCTTCTGTCTCGGAGAGCCCTCGGTGGGGGCATTCGGAGCTCAGTTGGGTGGGTGATCACATCTTGGAGGAGGGTCTGGGCTGGCTGCTGGGACCATGGATTATTCCTGACTTGGGATCTTCACAGGTGTTAAGCCCCCTCCCCCAGGGTCCACCTGCAAGATTTTGGCCCACGACCCCCTTTCCTAATGCAATATCACTCTTGATAATAAGGTAACTGCCTCCCCTTTCTTTCAGCGGGTGCCAAAGCCTTTGTCTGTGATCAGTGTGGCGCCCAGTTTTCGAAGGAGGATGCCCTGGAGACCCACAGGCAGACCCATACTGGTGAGTGACTGATCCTCAATTCCCAGGTCCTCCGCAGTGTGACAGCACATGGATGTGAGTATCTTGTTTCCCCAGGGGAGCTGTGAGTGGGGATGGCTAGTGCCGTGCTCAGCTACCCTTGCTTGTGGGGCTGGCTGGGCAGGAATTTATGTGTGTGACTTTGCCCCAGAAGAACAGCTGCCCTGGATTGGGCCAAGACCTCTGTCTCTAATAGGCCACTTAGATCCTATCTTCATGGAGACTCTAGTACATTCTTGTGGAGGCCTTAGGAAATCCATGATGTTATCTAAGCATCCGCTTCCCTTGGTGAAGGGTCAGGAAACCTCCTGCACCCCATCTGACTAACTCTGAAACCATCATGTAGTGGGCTGGTCCTCCCTCTGCAACAGTCTAGTCATTGTCTGAAAGAAAGCAGTCTGTCCACAGGGATGCGTTTGAACGTTATTATCGAACAATGATATTGCTGTGATTTCACGGCATTAGTGTCGTCTCATCGTGGTAACTGGCGCCATCATCATCATCATCATCATCATCGATGTAGCTCACACTTACTGAACGTTCACAATGTGCCAGGCACTGTTCTCGGTGCTTTACCTGATCTCATTTGTCCAGTCTTTCCGTAACTTTGTTAGGTAGGAGGCTACTCCCATGTCATAGATGAGGAAACCGAGGTTCAAAGGAAGGAAGTGACTTGCTGAAATGAACACTGGGGACAGGAGTGGTATGGCTTAGACTGCCTGGTTTAATCCTGACTCTGCTACTTACTATTTGTGGGACCATGGATCTGTTACTTAAGCTCTCTTAATTTGGGTTTCCTCGTCTGTTAGAAAAGTGGAGTAAATAATGGCACCTACCTCATAGCATAGATTTTGGGGGGAGATTAAATAAGATATTTAATTAAATAAGATTAAATAAGATACTTTATTTGAAGTGCTTTGGGGAATGCCTGGCTCATAATAAACATTCAATAAATAGTAGTAGATGCATTTAATTTAATAAATATTTGTTCAGTTCCTATAATGTGCTCTGCACTGTTGGGGTCTTCAGATAGCATTCTTCATAGAACTGAGATTCTACAAGGAAGAGAGGATATGCAAATAATTGTGCAATATAATGCCAGGTCATAATAAGCGCTAGTGAGAAAAAATACAGCAGGATAGAGAGAAAAGTGGTGTTTTAAATCATATGGTCAGGCTTCTCTGAGAAGGAGACATCTGAGTAGAGTCCTAAAGTTGGGAAGTGAGTCATTCAGAGGTTTCAGGGAAGAAGGTCTGAGCAAAGGGAACAAGCACTTGCAAAAGCCCTGAGGCTGTGTTGAACTTCACAAGTTCAAGGAAGAACATGAAGAGCAGTGTGTGGTCGAGGGGTGGGGAGTGAGGTGCAGAGAGTGGTGGGAGGTGAGATTGGAAATCAGGTGGGTCTCTCAACCCTGGCAAGGAATTTGGATTTCATTCTGCATGTGCCAAGAGTCCTCGGGAGGGGGATAAAAATAATTGCAAATCATACATCTGATAAGAAACTTTTGGGTTGAAAATGTAAAGAACCCTTAGGACTCAATAATAAAAATACAGACAACCAAAATTAAAAAATGTGCTAAGGATCTGAATAGATATTTCTCCAAAAATAGACATATGGTCACTGAGCACATGAAAAGATGTTTGACATCATTAGCCATCAGGGAAATACAAATCAAAATCACAGCGAGGTACTACTTGACACCCATCAAGATGTAGCTCTAATAAAATACAGGCAGTAGGAAGTGATGTTGAGAATGTGGGACAGTCAGAACCCTCACACACGGCTGGTGGGAGTGTAAAATGCTGCCGCCACTTTGGAAAACAGTCGGGCAGTTCCTCAGAGAGTTAAACAGTTACCGTGTGACCCAGCAGTTCCACTCCTACGTGTGTGAAAACATGTATCTACACAAAAACTTTCACATAAGTGTTCATAACAGCATATTATTTATAATGGTCAAAAAGGTAGAGATAACTCAACATCCGCCTACTGATGAATGGATAAACAAAATGTAATTTATCCGTACAATGGAGTATTATTCATCTATAAAAAGGAATGAAGTATTGACACATTCTGTAACATGGATGAATCTTTAAAACATCATGCTCAGTGGAAGAAGCCAGTCACAAAAGGCCACATATTGTGTGATTCTGCTTATATGAAACATCCAGAATAGACAAACTATAGAAATAGAAAGTAAATTAGTAAATGCCAGGGGCTGGGAGATTTTGGGGGAAATAGGGAGTGACTGCAAGGTATGGGGTTTCTTTTTGGGGTGATGAAAATGTTCTAAAATTGATTGTGGTGATGGTTATGCATCTCTGAATATATTAAAAACTATTGACTTTATACTTTAAAAGCATGAACTGTGTATTATATGGTATATGAATTATGTCTCAGTAAAGCTGCGTATACCTGCACACACAAACATTTATAGAAAAGGGGGAATATAGTCCATTGGAGGGTGTTGAAAGGGAGGATGGCATGACTTGATTTATGGGTTTAAAATATCACCCTGGTTCCTGTGTTGAGAACTGACCATAGGAATGTTTCAGTTACCAATTGCTGTAGAAGAAACCACTCGGACAGTAGATTACAGCCACGATGTGTTATTATCTCAGACAGTTCTGTAGTTGACTGTGCTCAGCTGGGCAGTTTTCACTTGGGGTCTCTCACTTGGTTGCAGTCGGATGGTGTCTGGGACTGGAGGCGTCTGCAGGCTCGATAGGGCTGGGTGTCCACGATGGCTTCCTCATTCATATATCTGCCTCCCAGTCCACCCCATGGCCTCTCTCTACAACAGAGCAGCCTGGACTTCTCACCTGTCTGCTCAGGGCTGCAAGAGTCAGGAAGCAGAAACTACCAGCCCTCTTAAAAGCTAGGCTGGAAGCACATAGCATCACTTCCGCCATATTTCATTGCCCTTAGCGGGCACAGGACAGCCCCAGATTCAAAGGATGGAAGAGTAGACTCCCCTTCTCAGGGGGGAATGGCAGACACGTAGGGGAAGAGGACCTGGGGCAGCCATCTGTGGAGACAAGCCACTAAGCGACCACAGGGACCAGAGGCGAAGAAGGAAGGTCGGTCAACTGCTGCTGCTGTTACAATTATCGTCAATATCTTCTTGTCCTTCTGCCTCACAAAATCAGCCTCTCTGAGTGGAAGACTTACGTCCTAGCCCTGGTATCAAGGGCTTTGGGCTGGTGCTGCCCTGGCCTGTGGCACTAGGAGGAGAACTTTCTAGGTGAGCTGTCATTCCAGCCAGTGACCCCCTGGCTTTGTTAGAGAAGGGAACTTTGCAAGATTTTGCCCAGAGTTCCAGAGCTGGTTATCTTCAAAGCCAGGGGAGGACGTAGGTCTCCCAGGCTCCCAGCCAGTTTCTTATTGCTGGACCACATATGTAACCAAGAATCCTAGTCTGAGAATTCCAGCTGAGGGGCTGAGGAGACTGAGATCTGAGCCAGCTTCGCCAAGCAGCTTAATTCCGTCCATCCAGATTCAATTTGCAGGAGCAGGGAGCAAGCTGCCCTCACAGCCAGGGCCAGGACAAGAGGCTGAGTCCCCGCTTGGTGAGCAGCTAAGGATATTGTTCACAAGCAGACCCCACACACTTATTGAGCACCTTCTGTGTGCCTGGCACCCACTGGGGATATGGCAGTGAGTAACACAGATGTGCTCCCTGTATTTCTTTATCAAACAGCTTTATTGAGATATAATTTACATCCTGTTCACCTGTTTAAAGTACCCAACTCAATGGGTTTTGATATATTAGTGCATTTTTAAAGCGGTTGTAAAAGATATATACATAAAATCTGCCATTTTAACTATTTTAAAGTGTATAGTTCCGAGGAATTCATGATATTCCAACCTGTTTTTAGAGTTTGGTATTGATTCAGCTTTGAAAGTCAGGAGGCATCTTAGGACCAATGCCCTTCCAGGATTTATCAAGTCAGTGAGGACTTGAAAGTGATCAACACTTTCCAAAAAAGGATACTAGTTTCAGGTATGATTGGAAAGAACCTGGAGTTTGAGTCAGAAGCTGAGGAGGGGGCATCTGACTCCACCGTCTAGCAGGTAAACAACCTTGTTCCTCATCCTTTCTGACCTTCAGGTCTCCTCACCTGCAAAGGAGTATAGTCCCCATCCTTCCTGTAGCAGAGGTGGGTCCCAGCCCATTCAGATTTACTTTTGCTTTATCTCCAAGTTGAATCCAAATTGTGGAGGAGAGACCAAGGTGGATGCTTTGAGAAAGGCTCCCTCCCCACCTGGCTGTGAGCGCAAGGCAAGCTCCCTCTGAGTGAGGGACTTCGGCCACTCCTGGGTGTGGGGCAGGGTGCCCTTGGCTGGGGAGAGAGGCAGTAGCAGCCTTATCCTCAGCATTGCGTTGGCAACAAGGCAGCTCTTCTGACGCCCGTTTATCATCTGTAGTGCTGTTTCCTGCAAAACCCAGATAGATCCTTAGACTCTTTTAACAATCAGTGAAAGCACACAACTTGAAATCTAGTTGCCATCTCTGTTCGAAGACAGGGGGCCTCTGAGGAAGAGAGAGGCCTGGTTATGAGGAATGGTGAAAGTGATGCTAATGTTATTGGACTGGGAAAAGCCGGTGGGGTACCAGGTATCGTTGGAGAGCCAACAGGAGGGCAGGGAGAGAACTCTGTAAAAGAGAAGCAATCGAGACCCTGAGGGAGTAAAGTCATGGTAATGCCACCTTTATATTTCTTTTTTTTTTTTGGCCACGCCACGTGGCATGTTGGGATCTTAGTTCCCCGACCAGGGATCAAACCCGTGCCTCCTGCATTGGAAGCGTGGAGTCTTAACCGCTGAACCGTCAGGGAAGTCCCCACCTTATATTTCTGATACCTTTGTTTATCAAACACTTTCCTCTGTTGCACCCATTTAACAGATGAGGACATGGAGGCCTAGAAGCCCCCCACTAGGAAGTGAAGAGCTGGAAATTGATCCAACTCTAACTTCAGTGCCCTTTCCACCAGTCCCCAGCTGCCTGCACATTGACTTACTGTTGTCTCTGGGTGTGTGGCTGAACGATTTAGGGAGAGATCGTGTAGGTCATGGCCCTGTCCTGGGCAGGGCTCTTTTGGATCTCTGTGACCCATTTAAGAATCCTCAACACCCTGATGCCCATGTCCCCCTTGGGAGATAGGATACAATTTCCCTGAAACAGATCAGGTCTGGGAGTTCCATGCCCAACGCCGCCCGCCATGTCGGAATTCACAGAGCTGGTGTGTGGCGTGGCATCAGATGAGTGATCAGGGTGCCTCACAGGTATTCTTGACACTGAAAAATGAATTTAGTAGAAAGTATTTCCAATTCTGTTTTCGTCAGACAAACGTCATCTTCACATCTCATCCTTTCGACCCCACTTACCCTGGATTTCTGTCTTGGTGTGTGTGACCCCTCCTTGTGCCCTCCCTCCAGGATCTTTTTTTTTTTTCATATATAAATTTATTTATTTTATTTATTTATTTTTGGCTGCATTGGGTCTTTGTTGCTGAGCGCGGGCTTTTCTCTAGTTGCGGCGAGCGGGGCTACTCTTCGTTGTGGTACACGGGCTTCTCATCGCGGTGGCTTCTCTTGTTGCGGAGCACGGGCTCTAGGCGCACAGGCTTCAGTAGTTGTGGCGTGTGGGCTCAGTAGTTGTGGCTCTCGGGCTCTAGAGCGCAGGCTCAGTAGTTGTGGCACAAGTGCTTAGTTGCTCCACGGCATGTGGGATCTTCCCGGACCAGGGCTAGAACCCGTGTCCCCTGCGCTGGCAGGCGGATTCTTAACCACTGCGCCACCAGGGAAGCCCTCCCTCCAGGATCTTGGTGGGCTCCGGCTGGTGCTCAGGGAGGACACACTTATGGTTGGGTTGGGCTCAGGCTTCGTTGTCACACTTCAGTTTTCTGTTTTGCTACAGCGAAGACTTTGAGGAGATAAACAGAGTCACTTTACACCTTTTATATTATGACAAATACATATTGCAAAACACTGCTGCTTCCAAAATGTTTGGGTTGCAGAGAAGTGAGGAATTAACAGCTCTGCAGCTCCCCAAGATGCTTGTACTTCATTTACACATCAGAATTTTTTTACACTGTTCAGTAAAATAAAAAGCGAGAAAACACACATCCACGCACGTGTACACACGCACATCCACTGCACCACTTGGGTTCTATATCAGGAATGCCTTAAATTAGTAAGTAGTTCTTTAAAATCCAGATAAACTGATAAATAACCATTAATGGCTTAATTTATACTCCGGGTTTGAAATCTGACACATGGACACTATCTTGGCTCAGGAAACGCAAGTGGTTTTGTGCCAGAGGTTTTAATGACCAATCAGTAATATAAATTGCTGCATCACTGAACAGAAATAGCTTCTCTGTGTCATTTGATCTGGAAACTTCTCCGGCCAGGCAGCAGTTAATAAATTTAAAAATAATTACCCTCTTCATTCAAAGTCAAACGAATTAAGAGTGGGTTTTACAAATCATAATGTTGTCCAAGCCACTGTACGTCCCCGTTTGGGATTTGAACAGGCCTGGGGGGGGGCAACGGCCAGGATCAGGTGGCATTAATTAGAAGGCAGGGGAGATACCACAGCTGCTGAGCTGCAGGTGAGGGGGTTGGGACAGTGTGCAGTGTGCCCTGTCGGGGAGGGAGTGAGGAGAGCTCAGTGGGGCAGCCTTGGGGTTAGGCTGTCGGAACCTATAGCTCTTTTAATCCATAGGTAAGGAACTCAGAGCACCTGCCTCTGTGTGATCTGAGCATGGGGGAGATGAGGCCAATGCTAGTGTTTGGGGGCCAGGCCTGAGAGACTATGAGAACCCCAAAAGCAGGAAAGGCAGATGTGCGGTTGGCTACCTGGGGAGGATGGACCTGCCTAAAGGCAGGGGGGTGGGGAGGGGGACCTCTCGAGGGCTTTATTCACTAGGCAAGTTGGGGCCCTGATAGCGTGGGTCAGGTTTGTCTTGCAGGCTTCAGGGAGCAGGGACCATTGGAGCCTGATGTCTGAGTGTGACGTTCAGGGTATTCGGAGCATAGTGACACCCAGAACTTGGGATCTGGTGTCAGACTGTCTAGGTTCGAATCCTAGTCCCATCACTTCCACATTTTATGAGCTTGGGCAGGTTGCTTAACTTCCCTAAGCCTCCACTTCCCGCTTGGTGACATGATGGCAATGATGCTATCGTACAAGGGATATTGTGAGGATTTAATTTGATGATCCATGGAAAGCACTGAGCATAGGCCTTACATGGAGTAAACTCTCAGTAAATGGTGGTGGTGGTTACTAACACTGAACCATCATGGTCTTCACCAGAGGTCTTGGAGGGTACCCATTCCCCTGACTAGGTAGGTGAGAGGGGAAGGGCCAGGTTGATGGTAATGGTGGTGGGGGAATGGGAATGGTGCACAGCTGCTTTTCCAAGGTGATGGGATCTTTGAGGATCCCTGACTTGTCCTCTGGCCAAGAGGACGTTTCCAGCATGCCCAGAGAGCTAACAACCCCTGGAGCCCTCTAAGGGCAGTGGGGAGAGGTGAAGGCAGAATGAAGTTCTGCCTGTTGAACAATCTCACAGAGCAGATTTGGTAGATCTTATTTCAGGCCCTAGCTAGCATGCTCAAAGCTGCCCAGGGCGACCACCCTCTACCAATATCTAAGCAAATGATGTATACAGCTAGGCCAGACAAGCTACAGAGCTGGGATAAGCACGAAGCAGGTGTTCCCCCTTCCAGGAGCAGCAGGGACGTGCCCTGCCACATCTTAGAGTATGCCTCTTTGGTTGGTGCCCTTAAAGGCTGAGGAATCTTGAGTCCCCTGCTGGTGTCCTGGTCCATGTCTGTTACCATTAGGAACCTGGGTATTCTGGAAATATAAATAAGACCTCCTGTGTGATGCCTCCTTATCCCCTCTTAGTGCCCTGGTAAGGAAAAGAGACTAAAGTCATTCCTAGGTTTAGGAGTTCTGGGGCTAGGAAACTTCAGGGAAGCCTTAGAGGCCAGGACACTAGGTTGAACTAGATCACCAGTCTTGCCCCAAAGCAATTCCGCTGTCTCCTCCAGCCCCCACCCCTGCCCCACCAAGTCAGCCAGGATAGTGACTTGGGTTTGCTACAGATCAGAGTACCCTATGCAGCTGGTTTGCCCCATCATTCCTTCATTCATTTATTCCCTAAGTTTTAAAGTACCTACTATGTGCAATGGGCTTTGTGGACCCAGTGCCTAATGGTGAAGAAAACTTGGTGCCTGCCTTCCTAAAGGCTACAGTGTTGTGGAAGAAATGAATAAGTAGGGCAAATTTGCCTTGGGTACAGATAATATAATAGCTGTACTCAATTGGATACTTTGGAGATATAATTTTATTAAGTCCTCATTACAGTTAAAACATAGACATTTTTCTTCCCTATTCTTTGCTAGAGAAAACGGAGACAGGTTAAGGACGGGGCCTGTCCAGGGTGGGTAGAATGTGTGCCTCGGGGTCCTGCACCCCAGAGCCCATGTTTTACTGCTGCCTTCCCTCCCCATGTGGGTCTGGGCATTGTACCTAACGTGCAGCCCAGGGGCTCAACTCTGCCCGTTCAACAGCCAGGAAACTAGGGCTCAGAAGCCCATATTTGAAAAAGGGGGTCAGTTAAGAACAAACAAGCCAAACTAGAATTAGGACCCACGAGTTCTTATTTCCAGTCCAAAGTTCTCTCCACTCTGACTGCAAAATAAGGACTTTCTTTCACTGGCCTAGAAAAATTGCTTCATTTCCACCTTCCTGCGTCACAGAGGAAGCCACTCAAGCAGATGCAAATGCTGGTTCCTGCGGTGCAGGAACAGCTAACATGCCTGGTGGCCAAGGGCAGCCGTGCTGCGGGACGGGCCCTCCCCTGATAGCAGGGAGCAGGTGCTGGAGGGCACCCTGCCCCAGGGCCCCCTCCTTTTCAGTGTGAAGGAGGCTAGGAGGCACACTGTTGTGGCTTTGGAAGGAGAAGGCAATGAGAAAACACTCACACACACACATGCACACACACACACTGCAGCTCAGTAAATTTACCCCTTTGAACGCACAGAGCTATACCCCCGCCTTGGTGGTGTCGGCTGGCTACCTGCTTGCACTGGCCCCTCTCCCCCTCCTGGTACATTAATGATGCTTGGAAGAAGCTTTGGGGACAGTCTCCGGCCCTGAACTTCAGAGGAGAAAATGAAGTCCTTGTTAGCAGGACCTCGGTGGTAGATGGGCAGGCAGTTCAGAGACTTGAAAGGGTTAGCCACAGCATTCCTTCCCTCGGGGTGGTGCCGGCCTTGTCCCCCTCCTGTCCCGGGCCTGGCACGAGGGGCGGCCCTGGGCACGGAGGAGCCGCGTCAGGGTGGCTGGCCCCTGTCCTCCAGCAGTAGGAAAACCAGCAACTGCTCTGGCTCCTCCTCCCAAGGGCAGCCTCTGGGTGCCCAGCCGCAGAGGACGGGGGAGGGGAAGGGAGAAGGGCCAGCGGACCAGAGAGAACTTCATCTACCCGAAACTTGACGTGGAAAAAGGTAGAGCCAGCCTCACAGCCCTGCCCACGCTGGAGGGCACGCGCGGGACAGGGCAGGGGGTCGTCGGATGGACGCGTGGACTCCACTTAGGTTGGCATGACCTCCCCATTGAAAACATAATCGCTTTCGACTTTTATAAATATCAGGGGTGATTTGTATAGCATTTCACGTGGCATGCCAAGGAATTGAACCCGAGAAAGCCCAAGCTCGGAACGGCCGCCGAACGTCATGGGCACTTTGGGAGGGAGAGTCATGTGCTGCTGTTTGTACAGTCAATTCACCAGCATAGACTTACTCTTGACCTCATTTCATGCTGTTACTATAATGGCATGTTTGATGCCTAATATAGAGTTTTATTTTCCAAGCCCAGGGCTCTCGGCTCTGTTGGAGCTGCTTGCTGTGGCGTAGGGAAGGACAACCCAGCTGTCACCTGCTGGCCCAGACAAGCCATCCTGCACCGTTCACCCTAGTGGCACCCAGGGTCCCTCTGGGCCCCTTCTGGATGGACCCCCCAGTGCTTCTTTTTAATTAATAAATTTTGTTGGTTTTTTTTTTTTTGAGTGATTTTAGATTTACAGCAAAACTGAGTGGAAAGTAGAGAGAGTCCCACGTACCCTCTGCTCCCCACCGCACCACAACTCCCCCACTGTGAACATCCGCCATCAGAGTGGTGTATTTGTTACAACTGATGAAACTACATTGACACGTCAGTATCTCGCAGAGTTTATGTTAACGGGTCATTCTTGTTGTTGTAAATTCTCTGGGCTTTGATAAATGTATAATGATGTGCATCCACCATTGTATCATACAGAAGAGTTTCACTGCGCTACAGATGCGCCGTGCTCTGCCCATCCATCACCCCAGTGCTTTTTATGTGAAGCATTGCTGCTTTGAGAGGTTTGGCTCTCTTGGGATTGGAGAGGAAATTTGCCCCGAGGTTGATTTGGGGTTAGAAAAGGTTGAAGCTCATTCACTCAGTAGACGTCTTGAACATCTGCTTTGTGCTGGACATTGATGCTGGGTCCTGGAATAGGGATACAGCAGCGAGCAGGACTGGTCCCCGCCTTCACCAACCTCCCATCGTGGTGGGAATGATGAACGTTATTGTGTGACAGCCGCGTGGTATTTGGAAAAGCAATAATGAATTAGGAGAAAGGAGAACTGAGTTCTTATCCTGGCTCTGTCACAGGCTTGCTTTATGACATGGGACAAATTGCCTTGTTTCTCCGCCTCTCTCAAATGTGGGGAGTGGGAATTAGGTAAGAAAAATTGCTCTTTGAGGGGTTCCACGGTTCCAAGCACAGCCTGAGATTCCAATCTTGTATGGATGGTCTACATTTTTCTCAACTTTAGCACCTTTGTAAACTATGATTAATATGATCTTTGGACGTTTACAGTTTCTGTCTCTTCACCAGTTAGCAAGCATTTCTTTCATTTTATTTAGATGCTTATTCAAGAAAAAATTAAATGCATACTGTGTGTGAAGAAGAGATGAAAGGTGAAGATCTTTTGCCTTTTAAAAACTATTCCAGAAGTTTGAGGGGAATGATAGCGTTTTGGTCTTTTTAAAAATCATGATGACATTTTTAATTGAAAATTTCAAATATACAGAAAAATTACAGATTACTAAAAGAAATTCCCATATATATCCTTCATTTAGATTTGCCAATTAACATTTTTCCATATCTGTTTTATTTTTCTCTTTTTCACACACACACACACACACACACACACACACACACACCCTAAAGAGAAAAATAAAGCAATAGTATCTCTGTCGTCTTTCTGTCTATTTATCTATCATCTATCTATCATGTACATCTAATTTTATGAAGAATGGTGATAAATTATTCAAAATTTTCAGACCAAATGTGATAGTGTTTTGATCTTTGAGGAGTATCGTTCAGAGCCTGGACTGTGCCGGCACTGGTGCTTTTATATATTATCTGATAGAGCCAGCATCCCCCCTAAGAGGCAGTTCACTGCCTGCATCACTGCTGAGGAATCGCTGGCTCAGAGAGGTTTAAGTAACATGACTCGTTCAGTGGAAGGACTGGGATTCAAGTTCAGGGCCCCCGGTGGTGAGTCTGATGGGGCTTTGGGGTCACCTGTCATCCTCCTGTTCAGAGTTACCCCTTCCCTTTCACGTGGCCCTCATGCCAGATGCCCCATGATCAGCTTCAGCCCCCAACCCTGGGTTCCCACTCACCTCTCCTCCCTCCCATCCCCACCCCGCCGTCTGTGTCTGCTTTTTTTTTTTTTTTTTTTTTGCGGTACGCGGGCCTCTCACTGTCGTGGCCTCTCCCGAACCCGCGTCCCCTGCATCGGCAGGCGGACTCTCAACCACTGCGCCACCAGGGAAGCCCTGTGTCTGCTTTGTCTTTTCAACTCCTACCCCTTCCTCTCTGGCTGTGCTCCCTTCTCCCTCATGACACCATGGCTGCCCAGTGACAGAAAGGAGTTAATAAAAACCAATGTGTAACTGAAACTTGAAAAGCCATAAATCGCCTTGTTTTTTCTGGGATGTTGGTAGCATTTTGATTTAATAGTTGGACAAACACAAGGGCCTATTTTATTCAGAGTTTACAGGCCTCAAGGCTGTTATTCCTCCAAATTTAATAGCATTGAAATTGCGGGGTTTGCTATAATTTGCCTATCGCTTTCTGCTCTACCATTGATGTTTATTGTCAGCGGGATGGAATCTCAATCCGACTCACTTAGATAACATGTCTGTTAAACATTTAGATAATTGGACCATCATTAACTTGTCACATTATTTTAGAGATTCAAAACAGAAGCAGGGTAAGTAGAGGTACTAAGGGGGGTGGGAGGGAAGGAGGAGGAGGAAGAGAAATTCTCTCCTGAGTTAAACAACCAGGAGATGAGAGAGTTGATTTCACACTCTTGACATTTCATTGGAGGTGTCTGAGTAAGGAGGGGTGTGCTGTAGAGCTGGGCCGGCAACCCAGGGCACGCCACCCCTGTGACAGCGCCACAGATGCTCAGAGACCCTCGGTGTTTCATGCCCAGCTTTGGCCTTCATGCACCAAAGATCAATTTTTTTAGCTTCCCTTAGAGATGCTGATTGCAACATTTTATGTAATTACAAAGCATTGAGAACAACCTACGTGTCCAAAGGTAAAGACTCTGTTAATTATGGTACCTGCATGGAAAGATGTCCACGATGTTTTGTGTGATAAAAGGTGGTTAGGGAAAAAGGCTGTATAGTGTGATCTTCTTTAATATAAAATACAGAAGCCATCCTGTAAGATTCTGTAAGGCTCTATACCTATTAACAGTGATTGTCTTTAGAGAATGGGATTACAGAGCAAAGCAGGTTTTACTTTCTGCTTTATCTATTTCTGAAAAATAATAATTAGTATTTATTTTCTTTATTGTTATATAATAATAATTTTATTATTTATTGGCATGTATTACTTATATAATTTTAAAAATTAAGGTCACATTATAAATAATAAAAATATTACCTTTGAGCCTCATTCTTTCCATGGAGGAGGATTTCTAAAAATAAAAGGCTACAGGTGCAAGTAAATGGGTTTTGAGTTAGATATAGGGCATTAATATCTCAGCTACACTGGTAGGTGCCTCAGTTTCCCACTGTTAAGACAGGTAACTGCCAGATGGAGAACTCGGTACCCTGGGAACCTTGTGCCGGCGCTCACGGGTCACAGCCACCGTCTCTGTTTACAAGGGCCTGGCACAGGAAGTGGGTAGCAGGAGAGATTTTCATCACACCTAAGTGAGGACTGAGGTCACACCTGGAGGGGCAACCTTGGCCAGGGATCAGTAGGAATGAACTCCCATTCCTCAGAGGGGAGATTCTGGGAGCAGCTAAATGTCAACACTAGTGGGGCACTGAGCTTGGCATCCAGAACTGCCCCCCCGGAAATTCTATGGTATATGCCCTCTGGTCCCATGGGGGTGACAGGTGTGACCAGTTCTATCCATCTGGCTTTGGACACCATGTTAGCTCCTGCATCCGCAGGGCCTGCTCTGTGACTTGGGCAAGAGAACTCACTATTGCCTCTCATGGCTGTGCACACCCAGTGACACTGGAAATAGGGGAAAATGCACAAGTCAAAAAACAAGGGTTACGCGTACCGCAACAAAGAGTAGCCCCTGCTTGCCGCAACTGGAGAAAGCCCACGCGTGGCAGCGAAGACCCAACGCGGCCATCAGTCAATCAATAAACAAACCAAGGGTTAATGCTTCCCGGATTGTACTGTAAATAATGCAGATATTTGGGGGTGGGAGGGACAAACAATGTAAATATTTTATAGACTGTAGGCTAAATAATGTATATATTTAGAAAAACAGCTTAAATATTTCATATGCTACAGCGCAGATTTTTGCTTAGAGGATGAACAGGGCTGGTGGAGCCCATGGGGTAAAGGTGGCAGTGCCGTGGCCCCCGGGGTGCAGGGGCAGAGGAGTTGCAGTCAAAGTACGTGTGTGGAACTGGGGAGCAACACGGACCCACAACTGTCAGTTTCTTGGAACCCAAGTAGTTGAAAGTCTCAGATTTTTCAAACCATCTTTTAAATATCCTGTACTCTTTTTTTTTTTTTTTTTTGATACGTGAGGGATACAAATGACAGGCTAATAATGAGAATTTATCAATACTTTTAAAAAGCAACTTCCAGCCCAGGAGAATTGAAAACACCCATCCACACAAAAACTTGTACAATGTTCATAGCAGCATTATTTAAAACAGCCAAAAAATGGAAACTGGAACCCAGCTGTCCATCAGATGATGAATGGGTAGGCAAAATGGGGTATATTTGCATGATAGACTATCACCCAGCCATAAAACGGAATGAAGTACACTCACATGCTACACCATGGATGCATGTTGAAACCGACATGAAAGAAGCCAGGCACAAGAGGCTATATATTGTATGATTCCATTTATGCAAAATGTTCAGAATAGGCAGATCTACAGAAACAGCAGATTAGTGGTTGCTAGAGGCTGAGGGGAGGGGAACTGGAGAGTGACAACTAATGGTTATGGAGTTTCTTTTTGGGGGTGATGAAAATGTTCTGGAGTTAGTGTTCATGATGGTTGTACAACTTTCTGAGTACATTAAAAACCATTGGATTGTGTATTTTAAAAAGGGTGTGTTTCATGCTTTATGAATTATATCTCCACTAAAATGAAAAGCAACTTCCAGGTCTGTTGTTGTTTTTTACAGACTCAGTCCAATCCCCTATACCTGCTGCATCCCAGGATTTTCTAGATAAGTAGCAGTTTGCAGAATAGTGACTGTTCAGACAATGCAAGAGGCTGTGGTGCCTTTGGAATCATTCTATTCACAGAAGGCAGCAAGGAGTAGGATCAGAGATCCTACTCAGAGTAGTAGCTCAGAGATCCCCTCCCCTCATGCCTCCATTTTCAGAACCGGGAAGGAAGGAAGAAAGAAAGAATCAGGTCAGGACCCTCGACAGGTGAAGGATGTGAATCTGACATCTGTAGTCAGGAGGAGACTGGGAGTTGCCGTGTGTTGCAGATGTCCAGAAGAACAGCCAGACCTTCTCATGCCTGGGAGGAGTCACTCTGACCAAAGACAGGACATGGATAGCATGGACCCAGGCAGCCTGTTTTAAGAAAAGAATCACACAAGTAATACGTGCTCCGTATGGGGAAATTAGAAGATACATGTACACAAAAGAAATGTGTCTCCTTTAGTCCCACCGTCTTTTTCTGTTTTGTTCTAAACAACATTGGGGCAATAATATGCAATGCGTGCCATTTTGTAATGCGTTGATTTCATGCCAACAAACCTGCATCTTGATGATTATTATAATACTTCTCTAGTAGTCTCCCCTACCCCCATGTTTTTCTGTAAGCCCTGACGTGCCTTACTTTGTGCACTGGGATGCCCCCTTTGCCCTCCAAGCTTTGGCAGTAGGGGTGGGGAGCCAGCCCCCATACATGAAGGAGCTTCCGGGGGCTGCTGGCGGAAGAAGTGTCTAACAAAGATGCAGCACGTTATCACCTCTTACCTATCGCGTCTTCTGTCAACAAGATGAACTGGGCTGGCCAGGCACTTCTGCAGCAGCTGTTTACTTGGCCATTCCAGGCAAGCTTGAGATTCTGGGAACATAGCCAGTCCTCACATTTGATCTGCTTAGAAGCTGTTTGCCTTTGGTTTTCTCCAGCCTTGCAAATGGCCAGTCGCCCTGGGCAGGATCTGGGCAGGTAATTTACCTTCTCTACTAACTTAACGGATGGCACTGCCTGGGGGCTGGGCAGACCAAGGAAAATCTAGGCATCGATTTATTTGCCAAGTTAAAGCCCAGAGTGAAGTAGCAAGGTAATTAAGCACCTCCATACGTTAAGTGTCCCAGGCCTAACTAGAGAAGATTTCCTAACCAAAGAAGAGCCCCAAACAGGTGTTAGGAAGAAGGCTTTTCTTTTGGCATTTCCTTCTCTGAGCATTAGGAAAAGTTACCTAACGGAGGGATTGCAGGTTTGGGTCAGATGAAATGTTCCCTGCCCCCACTAGGAGAAGATCCATTACAGATTGGAAATGACTTTGTCTCTAAGTGCCCATTGTCAGATGGGATGCACATTCCCCTCAACCAAACAAATATAAAATGCTTCCAGCCTCTGCCTCGGATTTTCTATTACTGTTTCACAGGACTCCAGAGAGTTTTAAGATAGCAATTTGATTAAGCTTATGGGGAAGATCCCATCAGATAACATTCTTTTTCTGCAGGTGGAGATAATGTGTTCAAGTATTAAGTATGTTTTAAAGGTAATTATCTTTTCCATATTCATTTTAGTTACAGGAATTGAAAAGGGGGAGATTTTGCATCTGAAAGCTGCCCCTTGGGCCCTGGAGTCCCTCTGACTTCTCTCCTCTGGGAAACACACTTGAGGTTTTTGACAGATGAAGGAGCACCAAGTGTTTCTCTGTTTTGAAATGACTTGGGATCCCCTATCTCCAGAGAGGTTGTCCGGAAGGTGGGGTCTTGGCCACTGCCCTCACCGGGCTCCCTGTCCTGGGATGCTTTCTGGGCTCCCCATCTTGAGCTCCTGGATGTTGGAAGGGGGCCTGGCTGCTGCTCAGAAAGAGGACTTGCCTCATCCAACCGTGAGTCATAGTGTTACATCCCCACCTTCCAAAATAGAACCTTGGAATCACTATTTACGTATATTAGGCCCAGTTTGGGGGTATTCACACTGGAAGAGGCTAATTCAAGGTCTCGATTCTAACATGTGTAGTCTTCCGAACTGGAGCAAGAGGCATTAAGGAGGGAGATCCTGAGCCTCAGAGAGGTTCAGTAATTTGCTCAGGATCACACAGCAAGTTAGAGAGACATACTGTGGGCTAGAACCCAGGAATCCTGGTCTTGGACCACTCCTTCTGTCCCCCAGGATATCTACAACTCTGCCATCTCCAGAAAATAATCCTCTTCCCTTTTCCTGGAAATCTCCAGAGTAGGAGATTCTGTCCACGTGGCCTTCTTTGGTTATCCATTTGTCAGGGTCTGCACTGACAGCTGCCAGGGCGTTTAAAGGTCTGAGAAGAGCAAGCAGAGTTCAGATACTCTGGACTTCCTCAGACCTCACTCGCCTGCCAGCGGTAGTGTTTTAAGAGCTTTTTGCAAAATAGAAAAATCGGACCCAAATCCTGCCTTCAGAAAGCTAACCATTGCTAGGGAGGAAAACATAGGTGTATCTTAAAAGGTAATGAATGATACAAGGCACTTGAATAAGATACTTACTGTGGGGATCCAGGGGTGGCGATGGGAGTGTCTCTCATCCCTACGTCTACCTGAAGTCCTGTCTGCTGCAGCCAGAAACCCATAGTTCCTGCACATTGTCCCCCGTGTTACACCCCTTCTCTGCCTGATCACCCAGGAGCACGTGATTAGACTGCAGCTCGCTGGTCTGAAGGCAACGGACTCTGGGAAAGGACCCCAGGTGATAGGTTTATCATTTAAGACCCAGATGGTGACGTGCAGAGCCCCATTGTCTCCGGTTCCCTGACCCAGTTCTGTCAGATAGAGGTGGCAGTGGAGGATAGGTGTGAAGTTGGTGGATCCAGCCTGGGTTTAGGGCTTGGCCTCATGCACTATATCTCAGGGAAGGACGGCTCTGGCATCTAAAATGCGCACCCAGTGTTGCCTCTCCCATGCTTATCCTTCAGAAGATCCTCGCTGTCTTACACCAGCTACACATTCAAATCATTTGGAGGAGCTTTTTAAAAAAATAGCAAGAAAGGGCTCGCATCCCAAACCAGCTGAATCAGAATCTCCAGCATGGGGCCCAGGCATGCTCGTTTTCTAAAGCTCCCCGGGAGAGTCACATGTAGAACCAAGGTTGAGAACTTCTGGATGTGATAAGATCAGACTCCACTGCTTGGCCCAGAAAGTGCCTCCAGTCAGTCTCAGGCCATCTCATGCCACCACCTGCAGTGTGTTCATCCTGAGTCACTTATAATTTCCTGTTCTCTCCTTGCTGGTTTTCTTCTCCATGTATCTTCCCCTAAATCCCAGAATTTCTTGTGTCTTGTCTGCCGAGACCATTTCTCCTCAGCTCCATTGTTTATGTTATGTAAATGTTTCTGTCTGCCCCCCACCTCCCTGCTCCCCACCCGGATTCTTATGTTGAAGGCCTAACCTCCAATATGATGGTATTTGGAGGTGGAGCCTTGGGCAGGTTTAAATGAGGTCATGAGGTTGGAGCCCCCATAACGGCATTGGTATCCTTATAAGAGGAGGAAGAGACTAGAGCTCTCTCTCTCCTGCTATGTGAGGACACAGATAGAAGGCGACCATCTGCAAGCCAGGCAGAGCCCTCACCAGAAATCCAGCCATGCCAGCATGCTGATCTCGGACTTCCAGCTTCCAGAGCTATGAGAAATAAATGTCTGTTGGTTAAGCCGCCCAGTCATGGCATTTTGCTGTAGCAGCCTGAGCAGACTGAGATAGTGTCCTTCTCTGTCACACCTTTCCCTCAGATAAGGTGTGGAAAGTGTTTCCTTCCTTTCGTCTCCTGCACCATGGACATACCCCACTTGTAGCATTTGGCCATCTTGCTACTCCATGTGTTAGGGGCAGGGTGTCTGAACCGTCTTTGGGTCCCTGGACGCTTTGACTGTGTTAGAACAGTAGCCAGTCAATAAATATTTGTTGTGCGGTTAACCAAAAGCGGTAAAGGGAGCTTCCTGGTTAGAAGCAGGAAAGGGGAATCTGTTCTTGTCTGAATTCATATTTTTGCTCTTCACTTGCCAACTGTATGGCCTTGGACAAGTCACTCAATCTTTGCAAGTCTCAGATGCCTTACCTGAAGAATTAGAACTCCATACTTGCCCCATTTACCTCAAACAGGGGTGTGAGGACCAGAAGGACCTTAGACAGAAGTAGCGTCCTTGTAAGGTGAAAGGTGCAATTCAAATTTAATGTATTTTTATAATTGTGACATCTCTTGAGACCCTTGGGGGCTCTGGTTTCTGCCCTTCAGATACCCAGTCTGTGCCCTCTGCACCACATTCTCCCCCTGCTAGCTCTTTCCTGACCTTTTCCTTCCCTGGCTTCCTCTTTTGCACCTGCCACGCACATGCGTGAATGCTGTATGAAAGCACGTCAAATACCATTATCATATATTTTGAATTACAGAGAAAGTAATGAGGGAGGCAGGCTGGTCCATCCAGTGATTAAGTATTCAGTGTAACATGATGGGCAGAAGTTAGAGGGAGAGGTGTCCTAGGATTTTGACTAAATATGATCTGAATGGGTCAATGAGACAGATTCCACGTGCAAGCCATCCCAGATCCATAATCTCTAGTGTGGAGAAAGTTCCAGAAGGAACCTTAACTCTGTCATTTCTTCCTCATTCATCCAATGTGATTGGAGCACCCACCACGGGCGTGGGTGCCAGCATCCGAGGATAGCCTGCCTCGCCCACCCCCCCAGGAGCTTGCAGGCCAGAGGAGGGCTGTGACAGGCATGCCCAGCAGCAGAGGAGGGCAAGTGTCCAGCTCTGATGAGGGCAGTGGGCATGGAAGGCTTGGAGGCAGGAGGAGATCCTCAGACTGAGTTTTCTTCTCATCCTGCTTTAGGGTAAATGTATCTTGTGGGGCTGGCCACTGAGTTGCTCACCACGTCTCATAGAATAAACCTTCGTGTGTAGGCTTGCAGATGGAGGCTGCTCCTAATCCCCTTCCTTTCTTGGTCTCCTGTCTGTGAGGTTGGTGGTGTCTGGCATTTGTGGAGGGAAGAAGGATATAAAAGGGCAAGACAGGAGACCCTGGTGGCTGGATTCAGAGCCGCCGCCTTCCGGGACCCCGCAGAGGCCCCTCTCCCTGGACCCTTCAGCTCGAGAAAGCCATTGTGCTCCATCCTGGCCTCTGACCCCGAGGCTCTGGGAAGCAGCAGGTTGTTGACACTTGCACGGTCATTTCTTGCAGGGCCATTGCTTCCCTTGGGAGCTCCCCTCTCTGCCTTGGGGTGGTGACCGCTCCCCGAGCCGGGAAGGGGGCAGTGAAGGAGGAGGGAAGTGAGCTCCCAGTCAGAGTGGGAGGAACAGACGGGACACCTCCACGGCAGCCGCCACTTCCAGGCAGCTCCCCAGGTTGCGTCCACGTATGTTCCTCTCTCACCTGCCAGTTCAGTGGTACCCCCTCCCTGGGCGGGGAGCTTCGAGGAAATGCATCCAGGAGACGTGCTTCTGGCCCGAATTCCTTCTGGCCTTTTGTTGTGGGCCTCTGGTTTGTTGGGGAGCCCCGTAGTTCTTCATGGAGGGTGCCTGTCTGTATGTCTCCTTGCGGTCACAGCAACAAAGACTATTTCTGGCCCTGGTGTTGCTGCTTATTAGAAGTAAGACTCTGGGCCAGTCGCTTGCCCTTTTAGAAGTTCAGATTCTGCATTGGTAGGAAGGGGTCCAAAAAACCCACTTACCAGCGGGGCTGCTGTGAACCTCAGTGAAATAATATGAATGGAGTGCTCAGTTCCCTGTGAAGCAAATGCCTGGTGGCTTGTTACGGTTTCTCTCAGAACCAGAGTTTGCTGGCAGTTTGCATGTGTGATTCTTACAGTTTTTCTCCCCCTCTTCTTTCTTGGGTATCTCAGAAAGCATTATTCAGAAGAGGGTGGAGCTGGACAGAGGGACGGTTACATTTTTTAAGTGCCACTTTGCATTCCTTTCACCTCGGTCTTAATAATAAATAACTCTGACCGAGCGACTAGAACCTGGGATGTTCTGTCCAAATAAATGCAAGAATGTCTTCAGCAGCCAGGCATGCCCATTTGGTGGGCTTGGTCAGGAGCATTTCTCCAACCATGAGAAAAGCCCTCTTGCTAAGCTACAGAAAAATCTCCCTTGTGCTTTAATTCTGGAAGAAGCGGATTAGAGTGGCCATATTTAACCTTTGACCCTGACACAAAAGCATTACCAAAATTAGTTACCAAGAGGCTCTGTCTTCCTTTCCCTGCCCCCTACCTCCCTGTTTGCCGGGGCTGGTTTAGGACCTTGGTAAACTCCTCTGAGTTTACCAAGGTTCAGAAGACCATTGTTGCCTTAGAGACATCCGGGCCTGGCGCTGGCTGTCCAAGCTCGTGGGCTCCAAGGTGAGCTAAAGGGCAGAGCTGAGAATCTTGCACTACAGTGGGGGTCAGAATTTATGAGCCGGACTTAAAAACTCTTTCTCCTCTGGAACCAGTTCTCGGCTATCTTGGAAATTGAACACCATTCAGATGACGTATTGATGTTTAGACCCACATTCGTCAGAACCTTTTGAATGCCTCTTTCCACCCAGCTGCTGTATGATCTCGAAGTACTACTGGTTGATCTAAAGGCTTGATTTCCAATATTTTCCCCTTCCAGGCAGAAATCCATGGACTTGGAGGATGGAGCAGAGAGGGTATCTGGACCTGAGTCATTTCTCTGGGTGTAAATCCCTCCCTGTCATTTAGTCACTAAATGGGCAATTTATTTGAACTGAGCTCCACTTTCCTCATCTATAAAATGGGCACATTCATGACAGTGCCTACCTCCTAGAGTTATTTTTGAGGATAGATAATAGGATACACGTGAAGAGCCTAGAATGGTGTAGGGCACCTCAGGGCGCTCACTAAGTGTTGACAGATATTAGCTACTGCTATTCCTGTTGTCATCACTATTATTACTGATTCTTCATCACTTCCCCAGGCCCTGCATGGCTCCTGCCACACACACCCATCCCTCCCAGTCCCCAGCACATTGGGGTTTGATGGGTGACCTGCCCCATTTGTGGGTCCTCTACCCTAGCTTCCTTTGCAGTTATTTTCAGAGTCCCCTTCCAGATGGGGGGGTGGGTAAGGACCGGCTTCATTTCATACCAGAAGTCCAACTTTCAGTGGGGGATTGGGAGGGAAAAGTGCTTTATAAGCTTGCGATGAAAGCTGTAAAACGAGATGGTCGAGGATCTGGCCGGGCCCGGTTCAGGATTATGGCCGGCCCCTGGAATGCTGAGGGGGCCTCTCGTAAGAAGCCAGTGTCTATTTACAGTGTATCTCTCATAAACCCCGGCGCTGGGGCGAGGGCAGGGGAACTCGCCCTCCTGGCATGTGATTGATTATCTGGTATTTATGCCATTGAGGACTTGTCAGCGGTTTGGGGTCAAAGGGTCATCTCATGTGTCTTGCCGCCAATCCACCTCCTTTTGTACAGTGCGGACTGGGTGAGCCATGCACAAAACAGCTTTTTCTTTGCCTTGGGAAAAGGGGGAGGGCGTGGGGGGGAGTGTCAATGAAATTTTTTTTCAACCTTTTCTGAATAGTGTCTTTTTAATTCTAAAGAACTTTTAATTAAAAGTAGCAGGAAAATTCATCTTGAGAAGGTTTAACTTACCTTAACAGACACTTTTGTGTCCCGAGAAGCTGGGAGTGACTTTGAAAAAAAAAAAAAAAAAAGAAAGAAAGAAAGGAAAGGGTTTTGTTGTGTCTCTCCCCCTCCCCAGACACGTTCAAGGATCACTGGAGTTTCCTTGCACTCCCTGCCTAAGTGTGGCCCCAGCTTGGGCAAGCAGGAAGGAAAGAGGTGGTCCTTCAGCTGTAGCATAGCTGTAAAAGCCTAGAAAGGGACTTCAGTCCCGCTGGTGCAATGTTCCCCTGTTGTAGGTGCAACGTTTCCCACCTGTAGGAAAGCGGGTGGGCAGACTTACTCAGAGTCCTGCAGCTGGTTGGTTGGAGGGTCAGGTACTGGGCTCTGTTCTCCTGACCCTCCTTCCACTGCTCCTTTTAGCACATGGAGTTGCTTCTCGAAGTTTCGGATGCCAAGTCAAGATAACGTGATGTTACTGTTGTTGCTTTTATTATTTATTTGTTTGTTTGGCCACACCACACGGCGGCTTGCGGGACCTTAGTTCCCCGACCAGGAATCGAACCCGGGCCCCCGGAAGTGTAAATAAGCGTGGAGTCCTAACCAGTGGACCGCCAGGGAATTCTCTGTTGTTGCTTTTAAATCCTAGATATTTGAGACTTGGGGGCCACTCCTAGGTTCCTTGGGCTGGAGGGACCCCCCCTCGCCTCTGAATAGACAGTGTGTGCTCACATGGCACAGAAGAGTGACTCTGTGGCCCCCTTCCTGAAAACCTACAGAGAGAGGGGCTCTGTGTCCTCTGCCTGGTAGAAAATAGCAACGTCCCGCTGTGAAGTAGGTACTGTTATCGTCCTGGTTTTACAGAGTCTGAAACAGGAACCGAGGAGTTAGGTAACTTGCCCAAGGTTACACAGCAGTAGGAAGTGGCCAAGCTGGATTTGAGCCCCAGCGATTGGCCACAGAGTTCATCCTTAAACCGAGTTACCACTCTGATTCTTTAGGTCTCAGAGCTGGGCTGGAACCCGGGGTTCCAGATGCCAGTGCTCATGTTGTTGTTTTTTTTCCCACTATCCTAACATAAATTTGCTGGGTGACACTATATATAGACATATATAAATCAACCAGAGACCAGCCAAAGGTCACTGTGTAATCAGATGCCAGCCTGGGTGGTTCATGGGGAGGAATTTAGAGGAGGAATATGTTAACGAGGACACCACCGAGTCCCCTCTCTGGGCTCCCATAGTAAGGGCACTGTGCCTGATTCATCGCTCCATTGCCAGACCTAACCCAGGGCTGGTACACGTTAGCTCTTCTGTAAATGCCGATTAAATTACTAGGAAAGATTGAGTAGGGGAGGTGGGGTTGAAATGAATTTGTTTTAGGAAAATGATGTTGATAACTATCTCCCTTTCATTGTGTGCTGACCAGGTACCAGCGACTCTGCTGGGTGTATTATTTATGCTGTGCTTTAACCCTTACAACAGCTCTCTGGCTGTTATTATCCCCAGAGTGAACTGAGGCTGAACAGAGGCTCTGTATCTTGACCGAGAATTCAAAGGCTTTTCTCCCCAGGATTTCAAAATCCATTTCCTTTCCCAAGGCCAAGAAAAAGTTACGAGCAAAGGGGAAGAAAGCAGAAGTGAGCGAGGAAGACTGCAGAGAGACTGCTCAGTTGGCACTGGGGACCTGGAACGCCAGCGGGGGAGAGCATGTCCTCTTGTTTTTGCTCGTGGTTGGGAGTTGCCTCTTTGATACAAGCATATCTAGATCTATGAAGTTTAACTGTGTCCAGTTAATTGAATTTATAATTCAGCACCCAAATGCTGAAAAGAATTTGTCTTTTATGTTCCTTAATGAGTGCTATAAAAACAAGTGGTGCATCTAATTTTATGAATGATCCTTTATGACTTACCTGATAACTAGTAGCTGTTCAACACAAAGGACTCATAACTCAGTCCGGGCCTAAGATGGCTGCCTGCAGGAAAAGAACTTGTTTTAAAGTTGCCATCTTGTTCCTCTTGAGTGGCCTTGGAATTCACCTGTTCCCTCATCCACTATCTCCTCTGGTGGAGGATGGGGCTCAGGTTCCTCATTCTGGGGGATTGTGGAGAAGGGTTACCTGGCCTGCCAGCCCGAGATGACAGAGAATTCTCACCTCTCCGAGTTGGCTCCTACCAAGAAGGGGAAGGGAAAAACATGACGGCCCATCCCAATCTCTCTCTACTGGCAGACATTGAGGCCACTTAGTTGTTGCCAGCTGCGCTAAGGAAGAGAATAGAAACATAGAGAAAGAGGTACAAGGGCTGTAAAAACGAATTTCTTTTATCTTCACCCTACAACAAAGACAATGAGCCTCGAAAAAAAATAAGGAGAAGAAATTTCGGTTAGACGCTGGTGAGAACTTCCTGAATTGAAAAGATGTTCTCAAAAGAGACTGTGGCATCTCCATCTCTAGAGTGTGCACACATACATGTGCTGTTCGTTTTTTATAGTTTTTCAACATTTTGTATTTTTTAGAAGTTGAATTTAAATGATTTTGTGATTACACACCTTAAGAGTAATAGATGTTGGCCATAAAATTCAAGCATCATCATGAATAGAATTGAAGAAAGGTTGGCTACTCCCATCTGGTAAGTCAGAGGCCGGGGGCTGGACTCAGTGGCCAGTACCCTGCCCATGGTGCTAACCCAGAACAGGAAGGGCTTTGGGAGTGAAGCCCTTGAACAGAGCAGCCAGGTGGGGGGTGTGGGTACGTCATGAAGGAAGGCCAAGATAAGGCTGTGGTTTGCATTGCTTATCACCTTTCCCAGTTTATCTCAAGTAAGAACAAGGTAAGAACAGGCCCTGCAGCCCTGAGTGAACCTTTTCATGCGGCTGCTGAGCTGGGAAGAGGACACTCCTCTCTCTCTCCCCACATCCCTCTCCCTTGTACACACTGCACCTGTAAAGGCTGCAGCTTTAGTATGTTGGGTGGGGGGACAAATGCAAAAAAAGTCCCTGATCTGGGTGCTGATGGCTTCCTATCAGAGCGGTGGATGGAGTGGGGACATTTGTTGCCATGATTTGAGTCTTAACCTCAGCTGGCCTTGTGCCCGGGCTGTCTGGGTGGCCTTCCTTCCTCTTGTCCCCGCCTTCCCTCCCTTGCTACACCCTCACCAGGCTGATGAATTGCTCCTGGAGTCAGTAGTGGCTCTGACTTGGCTGTTACCTTTGGTCTGAAGGAGTCTGGGCGAAAGGACAGGGATAACTATTGCTCCAGCGCCACATTTGGAGACTGATGAACTTTGGCAGGGGAATGCCCACCCAGCTGGTCTGGAAGAACCTGTTTGGGCCCCAGAGAAACCTGACAAAGCTGGGTGCTGTCAGCCTAAAAACATGTACACTGAAGGCAGCCTAGAGCACACACGTTCCCTCGGCTTATGAAGAGTTGGAGATGAAGGATGTGTGAAGCATCACTGCCCCTTCCCTATGCCAAATCCAGATTCTCACTGAGCTGGCATGTCACTAAAGGACCGCCCACCCCCGACCCCGATCCCGCCCCGCTCCTAGAATTTTCAGAAGCAAAACAGCTGGCCATTCATTCATTCAGCATTCATTGAGTGCCTACTGTGTGCTAAATGCTGGGGATACAAGGATCGGTAACTCCTGTTGTCTTGATTCGGGGAACTCAGAGGTGGGAAGACAGGCACGTAAGCAGGTAATTTTAACGGGCAATGCTGGGCGCAGTGATGGAGACGTTTGTACAGAGGGTACTGTGGGCACCCGGAGGAAGGGTGCACCGTAGATACCCAGGGGACAGATAAGGCTTCCTGGAGAAGAAGACATCATAAGGTTTAAAGCAGAAGTAGAAATTAGCCAAGATGAAGGGAGAGCTGGACAGAAGAAACAGAGCCACGCGTGCTTGGAAATGGTGGTGGTATGGCCTAAGCGTCACATCTGAGACAGATGGGGCAGGTGAGGTTGGAGGGGAAGGCGGGCCCAGACCACGGAGGTCTGGCTAGGCTGTCTTAAGGAGCCTCGGTTTTATCTGTAGGTGATGGAGGGTCCTGGGAAGCCTTTAAAAGGAAGTTACAAGATCAGATCAGTTTCCAGTAGGCCACATTGGCAGTTGTCTGGGGTAAGCTCTCGGGGAGACGGGCTGTGTTCAGGAGGCTCTCGCGGGAATCCTGGTGGGGATGCTGGTGGCTGGCACGAGGCAGTGCCTTTCTGGGAGGACAAGGAGGGGACACGTACGGGAAGGTCTTAGGTACTCCAACATTCGCCAGATTGGGATGCGGGAGCGGCGGACAAGAAGCCTCTGAGATGACACCCAGGCATCTGGGCTGGGTGACCGAGTGGGTGATGGTGCTGACAGCTGAGACAGAGATCCAGGAAGTGGGGCGGGATTGGAGGCAGAAGGTATGGGTTTCGGGCTTGGACGCGTTGAGGTGAGGTGCCTGTGGAATATCCTGGGGGCGCTTGGATTTATGGATTTTGCGCTCAGAACAGAAGTGTGGCTGGAGGCGTGGTTAGTAGCTTCTGAGGGTCACTGAGACTGGGAGAGGAGAGTTCCCAGGGACAGACTGAGGGGAGGGGGCATCATGAGCTGAACACCGTGAGGGCAAATGGCCCCATTTAGCTGAGGAGGGCCTCAGCCCCCGTCAGCCTCAGGCTTCGCAGGAAGAAGCACGGGCCTGGGCTGCAGAGGGCTGTCTCTGGAGGGCCCTCCAGGCGTGGCCTCTGCGGGGATTCCCACAGACGAGAGGTGAGGAGGAGCTCCAGGGGCCCCGCACCTGGCATTCCCGAGCCCCAGGGAGCTCCCTTGACCAGTGCCTTGGCCTGGGGCGGGAGAGAAGAGGCCGTCTGGCTGAAGGAATAATCTCGGAACTGCTGGGGCCTTAAAGGGTGACAGGTCTCCCCTCCTGCTCCTGGGGGTGGGATGTTCAGTCCTCCGTGCAGTTCTGGAAGGTTCTCAGACCAGGCCTTGCCCTGCTGCACAGCCCTTCCTGGAAGTCTCGTCCGGGTGAACCCTTAGAGCTGGTCCTGCTGCCTCACGCCCCATCCCTTTGCATGTGTGTCTCTTTTCTGAGGTTTATGATGCCTGGTTGTGTCTCATTTTCTAGAGGGAATATAAGCACCCTGACTTCCTTCCAGAGGAAGCCAAGAACATGGCCCCATTTGGGTTTAACCTTCCCTAAAACCCCGTCCTCCACTTTCCCTCTCCCACACCGATCCCTGAATGAACATTTCACTGGGGATGTGGGTCCCACTTTCCCTCGACGCCCTCCTCTGGTGGCTTGGCATTTTGGGACCAGCTGCCAGAGTGATTGACATAAAGCCAATCTATAAATAAAGTCTTTTTCTTTTCTCATAAAGACTTTGAGGTTGAGTTTGCCTTCAAGGTCAAGATCAGACCTTTCTAAATAAACACATATCAAAGGATCATTAGCAAAGCAGCACTGTTAAATTGAGATATTAACTTCTGTCAACTGCTTGCTTCTTTTTTGTTCTGTAACTCATGGCTGCAGTAGGTTTTTATTATTTTGTCCTTAGGCAGTAGCATCTGGCTTCTGTAGAGACTGTAAAAATTAAAAAGCAACACAAATCATTGCGAGAGAAAAGCAGTAAATCCAATGATAAGAATTTAAAATTAAAATGTTTCAGTGCTTTTATATTCTGCAAAACATGAAATGAATGAGTTTGCTGCCTGTTGCCATAAACCTAACCCAGCTAATTGTCTGCTTGAGTTTTTTCCTGTCTCCTTTGCTCATCACCATCAATTCTGCCTTGGCACGAGGCGAGACATAAACTGAAAGCCGTGTGTGTGTGTGTGTGTGTGTGTGTGTGTGTGTGTGTGTGTGTGTGTGTGGAGTGGTAGCGCTGGGGCAAAGTGACCGAATGCACTGAGACGTGCCTCATCTGAATGGCAGAGACAAGAATGGGGGGGTGTGTAGTGGGAACTGGGGTGGGGAAGGAGGATTGGAGATTTGCATTTCCGCGTGGACCAGAATTCTCTTTTTCATTCACTCTCTCTAATTAAGCACTAAAAATAAAACAACAAAACCACCATGACAAAACCCACAGGTCACAAACATCAATAGCATCTTGTAGCATCCAAGTGAAATTCTAGTGATAAAAAGGAATTTATTTCCTGAGCAGGTATATGATGTTGGATTAGGGGTCTGAACAGGTGCTGGCTCCTTCCCATCCCAGAGAAACCCAGGCCCTCCCTTGGGTAGAGTGCCGGGAGGTGGGATGAGGCTGCACTTGAAACTCTTTAAAATTCAGCCCGAAGATTCAGGGTTTCTGCGTTGGGGGTCATTCATTCTTACTGCAAAATCGAGCTGTGACACTGGACCTCGCTATTGCTAGGCCATAAGGGAGATCAAAATAGAAGATTGTTTTTCTTCCCTGCTCTGGACGAAATGTAGCTTAACACCATAATGGAAAAAAAATATACGTATAACTGAGTCACTTTGCTGTACAGCAGAAATTAACACAACGTTGTAAATCAACTGTACTTCAATAAAATTTAAAAAAGAGAAAAGAAAAAATAGATACAATGCTTCCTATGTTAAACAGCTAGAGGACAATTTAAGGCAGATGTGGGTAAGGATGTGACGGTGTTGGACAAGCCACACGTCCAAGCGCTGGGAAGCACGTGGGTTCTCAGAACAGAGCGGGACCAGTTCAAGGAGAGCTTTTAGGACATGAGTTGCTAATGGACATGAGAGCTAATTCTCAAGTCCATCTGGCTTGGGGCCTGGGAGCCCTGGGCAGCCTGGGTTGAGCATTGTTGGGGGAGTTTATCCCCATGTCCAAACAGGGCACTGGGGGCCAGGAGAGTTGGGGGTGGGGGGAACTTTTCATCCAGCCTGTCCCAGTTTGACTACTGGACCCACAGGCACGAGGGCAGAGCTCTTTGTCCTGGACGAACTTCTCCAGCCTAGGGAGAGGTGAGAAAAGAGAGCCAGTCCTTGGCCTCCGTCAAAGGGAATGAAGGAAAGTGTGAAGATTAGGGGATGGAGGGGTCGAGTTAAGAGGGTATGACTAATACGGCTGGTCATTCAGATAGAAGAGCACATTGTTCTCCGAGCCCAGATGGTCCTTGGAATAAATCAGCTCAAGCAGAAGCAAACTTCCAGGACAAGACGTTGGAGCAACTGCTTGCCTGCAGTTCTACAGCGACATAACCCAGGCCCCGGCCCGGAATAGCAGACATTCATATCTCTGCTGTGGGTGTGGGAATAGGGGGCGTGTGTGTGTGTGTGTATGAAAATATGTCATTTTATAGCCTCTTAAAGAAGAGTGTTATGAGTCCATGTTGTGAGGGGCAGATGTTGGGAGACTTCACATGGAGCCTGATCCCTTCTCGACCTTACATTCCAATCTTGAGAGTTTTTTAAGTCGTAATGCTAGTTTGTCTCCTTCTGTAGACAGGAGGCTCTCCAAGGGCAGGGACCGTATCTGTCTGATTCATCAGCATCTCCCCAAGACCCATATAGCACAGCAGCTGGTTCCTACAAGGTGCCTAATAAATATAAACGCGAGGAAAGTTCTAGCAGCCTTCTTATTTTTCTCAATTGCCTCGTGGTAGCCACCCATTAATTAATTAAACTAATAATGAATTAGTACATGAGTCAATCAGCCCATCAGTAATCCTGGTACTCCTCACATGGTCCCCATGTGGGGACAGTTATGAGGACTGAATGAGATGGGGCGGGGACACCCACCAGAGAGAGCTGTCACTTAGAAGGTTTGGAGTGGTGCAGGACTTTCTGTCATAAACATTTTCCAGGTAGATGTCTCCCGAGTTTCCCACATTGACAATTTGCAGGCATACATGGACATAGAATATACATAAGCATCACGATCCTTGGTGGCAGCTTTTCCAGCCTGGAGGCCCACATGCAACAGGAGAATCAACCCTCTCCTCCTTCTTGCCCTAGAATCTCCATCTAAAGGCCGCACTGCTTCCTCTCCCTTCACAGAATCCATTTAGGCTCCTTAGGATTTAGGGGAGAGAACAACCACACAGCAAAGTCACTCAGTAAATAGGAATAATCAAACAGATACTCCCTGGAGAGTTTTCTTTCTATGAAGATGTTAATTAATATGAACACTCTGTTCTCACATTCAGAGGCAGCCCTCCTGTGCAGATGGTACATGACTGCCCATCCAGCCCTGAGTAAATTGTCTCGTTGGGGTCTTCATCGTTTGGAGAATGAACTTTTTTGGGGGGAATCATGCAAAATTCTGCCCGTTCAGATACGAAAGAAGTTGCTTTGTCTGAAGCTAAGCACATCATAAAAAATCGCAGTAGAAATAGCAAAAGACACCTTGGCCCTGGATGCAGTTGAGTTAGAAAATGTTGCAGGGAGTCCACATGTGTCCCCCACCCTCCTCTCAGGCCGTCCTGGTTGTCCACCACCCTCGCTGCGTTTCAGAAGACCCAAAGCTCATAAGCTGCCCACGTGTCAGAGTTGGAAGACTTGGGGGCTGTTTCTGTCCCGTCCATATCTGAGGTTTGTACAGTCCTCATGGCCATCTCCTGAGTGCTTCGTTCTCCAGGCCCCTCAGATCAAGAGGTGGCCATTAGCTTTCTCTGTGCTAGTATTACTAACAAACCATGGTCTTATCTCAACAGGGCATTGTTTCCAAAAAACAACTGACATGAGGAGGAGGAAGGAAGGAGGAGGGAGAGGGGGTGGGATGTATGGCCCAGGGAGCGTTTGGAGAATGGAGAGGCCAGGGAGGAATAAGAAATTGGTAAGTGCCCAGAGGAGACTCATGCTATGCAAAGGAGTGGGCGTGACCGTAAGAAAGATGTCCATCCGGGCTTGTAGCTGACGTTCCCTGCGTGGAGAACACTCATGGAACCTGACAGTCCTGCCTGAGCAGTGGTAGGGAACCCTTCTTGATGTCAGCATCTTTGGAGAGATAAGGTCTTTCTTGCTGGTCTTTGCCACTGATCCCAGAGGCTTCAAAAACTCCACGGTGCTTCCATCTGGGCTCAAATGGGAACATTTTGACAATTCCTCACTCCTTTCAATGACCTTTGCCAGAATACTGCACACCCACTATTACTTGAACCTGAATGAACAGAAAGCATCATCAGTATTTGATAATTCTCAAAGGCCCCTAGCACTAGCCTAAAAAATCATAGCTTCCCACCCCCCACCCAAAAAAAAAGTTTGGAAAGGTGCATAACGATGATGGAGTAAACCCTGCTTTCTCACTGCCAAGGGTGCTGAGGGGTGTGGCGGGAAGGTAGGTGTGGGCAAGGCGTCTGGAAAAACGAAGGGATCTGAATGGATGTGGCCAGGGCCAGGGCCTCCTTGCCTGGGACCTGGTATATCCCGGGGGCTACCTGTGTTGTCACATTTGCTTACAAGGACACCTGGTACTACGCTTACTACTGGTGGGTCATCCCTAGAGCCACAAGAGCCTGGGTGTTTGGCCAGGTCAGAGAGCAAAGCCGGACTCAAATCTGACAAAAGCCTGTTGAACTCTTTAAGAAAAATCAATCTTTACTTTCCTAGCAGGATGGTATTGAAGGTCACAATTTATGTGTGCGGTAGTGACACGACTTTTGGCATCTCTATTAGCAGCTCTGCTTTAAGGGTTTTCCATCTGCTGTAGAGATCGAATCTCAGAATAGTATAATATACATCATCACCATCTGAAGAGGGATGAAAGCCCACCAAAAGTGTGATTTGGGACAGCTCATTGCCCAGTTGTAGAGGGCTCTGTCCTGTGGGCAGCTCAGAGCAGGTCCTGCAGGGAGAGCTGAGGGCCTGCTCTGGTCTTAGAGGAGATAGAGGTAGGAAGCGGATACCAGGGGCATCTGTAACCTTGGGTCCATGTTCGGCCAGCGACCAGGAGGAGTTGCCAGTTTTAACTTCAGGTTCCAAACAGTGGGTGCTTATTGGCTGCCAGCTCACAGCTTTGGCCAGGGGGTAATATCTGGGAACTCCATTCTGCAGCCCTTTTAGTCAAAGATCTAGATCCTCCATTGAGGTGAATGACTCTCCATCTTGAAGAGATGTCTGCACTGGGTACCACATGGATGAGTACTTCCAGGTTGGGAGGAGAAACCAAGCCCAGGAGAGCCCATGCCCAGTTCTAAAGCACATGGATACGAATGCACAGCTAACAGTCAGACAAATTAAAAGGTATAGGAACATACAGGCCCAGAAGCCTGCAACTCACAGGGAATCTGGGCTGGTGGCAGGGTGGCTGGAGAGGGTAAGGAGGCGTGTTTACTTGAAGTTGTTAAGAGTCAAATATTAATGGTTTGGGCTTTAGAAATCATAACTTGCCAAAGGCTGTGGTCCAAACTCACAGAGATGTTAATAGGTTAAATGTACTCCTTTGTTTATCCATTCAGTAAATATTTATTGAACACCCATTGTGTACCTAGTAGTATATTAGGCTCTGGGAATACAGTGGTAAGCAAAACAGAATTCCTGTCCTCATGGGGCTCATGTCTTAAAGGGAGAGAGATAAGTAAGCAAGTCATATACAGGATAAATATTGTTATAGTGGAGGCATAAGATGTTATAAGAGCACACATGTAGGCCTCCAACTTGGATGGGGAATTGGGGAGGCTTCTTGGAGATGGTGTCATCTGAAATATAAGAAGTTATTAAGTAAAGAAAATGGGGTACTGGGGGAGGAAGGGAAGAATGCCAGGCTGAGGTCTACGTGGGTCAATGCCCATGCTGGGAGAGAATAAGGCAGATTCATGGAACTGAAAATGGAAGAGGGAAAGAGAGCTGAGACCTGAGACTGGAGAGATGGATGGGCATTACATGTGAAAGACCCCTAAAAACCACTTTAAGTAGCTCTGCCTTTCTCCTGGGAGTGATGGGGAGCCATTAAAAGGTCTTAGTCAGGAGAGTGACATCAAATTATGTTTTAGAAAAATGACCTGGACTACACAGTTGTGAATAGATTGGAGGGGTTTAAACTGAAGGCAGGTTGTGACCATGAGAGGGGTGGGATAGGGAGGGTGGGAGGGAGGGAGACGCAAGAGGGAAGAGATATGGGAACATACGTATATGTATAACTGATTCACTTTGTTGTAAAGGAGAAACTAACACACTATTGTAAAACAGTTATACTCCAATAAAGATGTTAAAAAAACAAAAACTGAAGGCAGGGCGATTAGTTAGGACAGTATTGCTATAATCTAGGCAAGAAATTATGGTAGCTTGAACCAGTGTAGTTGCATTGGGGATGGATAAGAAATGGAAAAAATTTAAGATATTTAGGAGGCTGGAGAACTTTGATAAGTGATCTGTTGTGGGAGGTGAGAGAGAAAGGAAATCAAGGATGATGGCCCCTTTTCTTGTTTGGGGCCCAGTGGGTGACAGTGGAGCTCTTTACTGAAATGGGGATCACAGGAGGAGAAGCAGAGCTTTATTGTTGCTCTTGTTAAGATGATGAACAGTTTTGGTATCACAGTAGTAAGGCCTGTGTGACATCCAGTGGGGACCTATCCAAGAGGCATTTGGATACACAGCTATGTCTGGAATTCGGGAAAGACAGAGACTTGCTGGCCATGTAAATGTTGGAGTCATCAGCATATAAATGATCCTTGAAGCCCTGGAAGTGGGTGAGTTTACAAAACAGGAGTGGAGAGCAAGAGAGGAGAGCTTGGAACAGAATCCAGAGGAACTCCAACACACTGTGCCCTCCAGGACAATCCCAACGCATCACGGAGATTCAGAAGGAGTTGCTGGAAGAAATAGGATGGAGACCAGGATGGTGTGGTGTCATGGAGCTAAAGGAAGGGGTTTCAAAAAGGAAAAAGGTAGTCATCAATCTTAATGCTGCTGTTAAGTCCCCTAAGAGGAAGACTAGAAACGTCTGTTGGATTTAGTGACCTGGGGGTCATTGGTTATCAGAGGCGAACAGTTTTGGTGCTCATGGAATGTTGGAAGCAGGGATGAGACATGGTGGGTTGAGGAGTGAATGAGCACGTGGGAAGTAGAGGCAGTGTGTGTAGGCAGCTCTAGGGGCGGAGAAGGCCAGGAGTCAGACTGACCCAAGTTTAACATTTGGCCGGGGTGGTACAATGGAAGGATAATGGGCAAGGGAGTTCAGGAATTGGCCAGGAGGCAGCTGGGAATTGAACCATGGGCCTTGAAGTATGGGCTGATGGAGAAAGAAGCCAGGAAAGGAAGGACGTGCTGGAAGTGGTTAGGGATCAGAGAATGGTTCTGGTGAGAGTAACTGGATGGGAGAACTGGGAGGGTGGGAAGGAGGTTTCAATTTAATACTTTAGAGGAATAGCTCTTACTGGTGATGAAGGGCCTGGAGTGTTCTCTATCAGCATCTCCTGGAGTGGGCCTGCTCATTTCAGGGTATCTAAGTTCAAACACCACGACCCACTTATTTACATACCTGTCTCTCTATGGCCCTCAACCAGGCCCCTGGGTCCCTGTTCTAATGAGCTTCCATTTCTCCACTCACTGCCATCTGGCACTGTGGTAGACACTTTCATATATTATCTCAAATCCCCAGCGACCTTGCGTGGTGGGTAAAGATAAAGAAGCCAAGACCCAGAGATATGAGGAAATTTGCATATGATTCTCTAGCTAGGAAGTAAATGGCAGAGCTAGGTTCTGTCTGACTTCAGAGTCCAGGCTTCTTGCTCTCCACTTCTTAGTCTGTAAGCTTCATAGGGGCAAGAAGTGTCTTCTTAACATTGAAGCCTTGGTATTTGATGCCTATGCAGAATCGGAACGCGAACACTGGGTGCGTGAGGGCACGAGAAAATGAGTGAATGGTGCCAAAAGTGACACTGCAATGCTCTCTCCCAAGGGGAATAAAAGTGTCGCCACCCAAAGGGAGAAATGAAGATAATTGGAAAGAGAACGGGTAGGAAGGTTTGGCAATCGGGTGGCACTAGTGTTGGATAAATAGCACAGAGGCGTCTTCTCGGGCTCTTTGTGACCAAGGTGCTGGGCACCTGGCTGTGGC
>NW_021145299.1:0-14487 GCF_002837175.3 Physeter macrocephalus
CCCAGACTTAGGGCCTGTTGCTAAGGTGGAACCACCCCTAGCAACCAGGCCACTCAGGGGTGAGATGCCCGGTGCCTGGAGGGGGGTCCTCCTGTGGGCAGGAGGCCTTGGGTCCTGAGCTTGGCTAGGTGTGGTTGCTAGGAAGAAGGCCTCCTTAGCAACCAGGCTGAAGCCAGGATGGGGTTGTGGGGGAGGGGAAGCCAACCAGGTAGTGAGTGCTGCTGTCTTCCTTGGTCCAGCCTGGCCAGGCTTTGTTGCTAAGGAGCAGCCCCCTCTTAGCAACAAGGCTGCAGCCACGATGGGGCCTCAGAGCTCAGAGGAAGGGTTGGGGCTGGGCTGATCGGGCAGGTGAGGACAGACAGGCTTCCACCAATTGGCCTAGCCCAGCCCCGTTGCTAGGGAGCAACCCCCCTAGCAACCAAGCTGCAGAAGGGGCTGGGGCTCTGGACTCCAAAGAGGGGCTCAGGTGGGCCAGGGCCTCTGAGCCCGAGGCGTCAGGGCTGTAACCTCTCCTTCCAACTGTCCTCCTTCCTGGGGGCATGGGACCTACCCCGAATAAGGTGTGGTGGGTTCCTCGGGCAAGGGCTCTAGTCTCAGAGGAGGGGATTTCTTTACCAACCCCCTCCAGGAACTCAGGAGCATGCAACCTGGAGGGGGTGAGATCGGGCTGGGGGATGTTCGTTCAGCCTCCACAGAAAGGAGCTGCCTTAGTTGCACAGAATGAGAGGGCTCCCCCGACTCACCTCCTTTGCCATTGTAGATGTAGTTCTCCCAAAAGCGCTCCTCGAATGGGCAGGAGAGAAGGCAGAAAGGCATCAACTGGGAGATTCTACACCCCCAAACCAGCCCTCCCTGATGATCTCTGAGGCACGAAGGCAAAAGGAGATGAGGGGCAGGACCCCCCTCCCCGGCCCAGGTCCCGGAGAAGACAGAGGGACCCCGGGGACCCCAGGCCCTCACCGTCAGAGTATTGTCCTCAAAGTACTCCCGCGCCTCTTCCCAGGAACACCTCTCCTCTTGACACTCCCGTTCCAGGTTCCCTGGCGTGAACAGCTCCAGGTCCCAGTGATTGGCTCGTGGAATCCGCCTATGGCCGCCCAGGAGGCTCTGGGCCTCTGGGGAGTCCAGGAAGACTTCTGGACCCAAAAGACATAAGGGACAGAAAAATGGAGGGTTCCTAGGACTGGGGACATGAAGGAGCCAGAACTTAAGGGGATGAAGAGCTGTGGGGTCCTGGGGGAGGAGGCAACTGCAGGCAGGGTTTTTCCTGGGCCAGAGAAAGGTGGATGTTTGTGCCTGGACTCCAGCTCTTCCCGCAAACGCTCACCTTGGTCTTGCTCCCCACTAGGTGAGGTGTCCAGGCAGGTGGTCAATCCCAGGTACAGCAGCAGCACAGAGCGGTGGCTCCTCATATTTTGTGGACACTAGGAACCAGGTGTGGTTAGGTGAGAAGTGCCTCAGCTCCTGGAGAATGAGGCCAGGTCTCCCCGCCCGGACTCTGTGGTCCAGGAATTATAATAATAGCAGACACTTATGTGGCCTGTATCCTGGACCAGGCACTGTTTAAGGTCATTTACCTCTATCAACTCAGTTTCATTTTCACCACAGTGCTATTATTATCTCCATTTGATACAGGAGGAAACTGAAGGCACAGAGAAGTAAAAGAACTTGCCCAAGTTCATACAGTTTGCAAGATTCAGAGTCAGGATTTCAGCAAAGGCAGTGTCCCTCCAGAAACCAGAGCCAGGAGTTTATCTTTTTTTCTGCTGTGTCTGCAGCCCCCAGCATGGGTTTTGGCACAGAGTAGGAGCTCATGAACATGTCCATTGATAGGGATTCCTTCTTCCTGGTAATTTCCATGTATATCCACCTCTCTGTGCCCATTGCCACATTCAGCCACAGAATCAAAGATTACAGAAGAGGTAAAACCAGAGGCCTGTATCCTGGGGTCCAGGAGCTGGGGGAGGGGGCAGCGGTCCTGGACTCCTGGGTTTGGGGGCCCCAACTTCTGGGTCCCATAAGAGCAGGGAGCCAGGTAGCCAGGGTCCCCAAGCCAAGCTCTGCCTCCAGGGACATTCACTTACCTGCCTAGACTTGTGAGCACTGTCCCCTCCTCCTTAATCAGGGCCTCCTTGGCCAGCTGCAGCCAGCTGTGAAGGGGGACAGGGGAGAAGGGAGGGGAGAGGAAGGAGGGGTTACCTTGCTCACTATAGTCGGCACAATCCTGGTTTCTGGCCAGAGGGGCGGGGTTTGCGATTACCTGCCCTGGGCGGGACTCAGGTAAGGGACAAAATATTTAAAGGGACCTTATGATTAAGGGTCTAAGGTCCAGAGCCCCATAGGGAGGCCAGGGTCTCCGACACCGTGGGGCACTTAGGGAGTTGGATAGGCGCCCCCTCCCCTCCTATCCAATTTCCCCCCAGAGAGCTCGCCAGACAGAGCTAGGGAAATAAACAGCTAGGTCTCCAGATATCTAGGTATCTAGAAACTGGCGGGAAACTTGTGCCTTGGTCCCCGGGGGTAGGTGGGTATGCCGTAGTAAATTCCTGCTTCCTGAGAACGGCTCTGACTTCCGATTTCTCAACTGCTCCATTTATAAAGTGGAGACAGAGGAGTTGTCCCTTCTCTATTGTCTCTTATTTTCAGCAGAAAAGTGGATGATATACTTTGGTAAGCGGGCTTTAGAATCTCTGGGCGAAGTGATTAGTCCTTAAACACAGGCTTGGGGAGACGCAAAGCGCCCGCCCAGGGAAACGCCTAGTATACACTAAGCACGCCCCCTATTCACGCCAGTTTCACCGACCGGAACCTTCGACTTGCCACTCACGTTTCCGGAGGGAGGAAGAGAAGAAGGGAGCACTTACCAAGCCAGAAGAGATACCTCCGCAAATAGGGGCAGATCTACTTCCGGTCTCTTCCGCCGGGCGGAAGTGAGCGGAGCGGAGAGGGAGAACAGCGCTCCTTTCCGGTGTAGGGGTACAGTTGATGTAGCTACCGACGAGGGAGGAGTCGTTCGTGAGGTGAGTTCCAGGCGGTGGAAGGATAGTGTTAGTGAGATCGCCTTCCGGTGGGCAAGAGTCTTGTGCTCCTGAGGGAGACTAGGACAGGATTTTGAATTCCCGACTTCCTGTCAATCCTTAATAGAGCACTCTAGGCGCCCCAAGTTTGAAGCCGGACTGCAGGTCCCAGAAATCCCTGGAGGTAGCCAAACCTTCAGCCGGCAGTTCTCAGGAGAGTTTTAGTTCCACTGCAGACGGATGGGCCGGGGATCCCAGGGGAAAGAGGAGACTGGGACTCCTAGGGGTCTAATGAGTGAGAGTTGAGGAAGAAGCACCCCTTTCCTGGCCTCCGTTTCCCAGACTGTGAAGGGGAGGGCGGAGAAGGATTGTGCAGTCGCCTGCCGCCGCCTCCCTGCACCGTTTTGACAGCCGCTTCCCTCTAGGAGTAGCTGTAGGGTTAACGTTTTCCTCTGTGGAGCTTTGGGGTCAGGCAGTCCTGGGTTCACAACCTGCTGGTGTTACTGATTCGGTGTGAACTCGGGTCTTGATGGGTCCTTAAAGCAATTTCACTTTAATATTTTATTGTGAAAACGTTCCAACTTATATAAAAGTGAGAGAATAATAGAAGAATCCCTATCGCCCAGAGTTACCAATTATTAATATTTTTTTTACATATTGGCTGGGTATTTTTAAAAATTAAATATATAAGGCAAATCCTATCCATCGTGACATTTCACCCGTAAATACCTCAGGATACATGTGTAAAAAACAGGATTTTTACACATGTATTTTTACAACATTGTAAATTAACTATACTTTAACTTTTCAAAAAAATTTTTAATTTTTAAAAAGCACACATGCACACAGAAAAGCAGGGACATTTTCCTCCATGACCACATACTATTACACTTACAAAAGCAACCTAATATTACCTATTACTTGGTCCATAATCAAATTCTGCTTCTGAAAAAATGCCTTTAAAAAAAAGAAGTTTCACTTTTTTGAATCAGAATCCATTCAAGTCATTGTTATGTCTCTTAAGTTGCTCTTTTTTTTTTATAAAATTTATTTATTTATTTATTTATTTGTTTATGGCTGTGTTGGGTCTTCGTTTCTGTGCGAGGGCTTTCTCTAGCTGTGGCGAGCGGGGGCCACTCTTCATCGCGGTGCGCGGGCCCCTCACTATCGCGGCCTCTCTTGTTGCGGGGCACAGGCTCCAGACGCGCAGGCTCAGTAGTTGTGGTGCACGGGCTTAGTTGCTCCGCGGCACGAGGGATCTTCCCGGACCAGGGCTCGAACCCGTGTCCCCTGCACTGGCAGGCTGATTCTCAACACTGCGCCACCAGGGAAGCCCTCTTAAGTTGCTCTTAATTTCTGACAGTCTCACCTCCACCCCTGTTTTTTTTCCTTGGCAATTGATTCATTGAAGAAACTGGGTCAGTTATTCCGTTATCATCCCACCATCTGAACTTGTCTTTTTGCTTCTTTGAAATGGTGATGGCCTTTCACTTATTCCTCCGTTATTCTCGCCGCACCCCCCCTCCCCAACTGCCACACCCTCTCTCTATGGATTAACCTAATCTGGACTTTTCACATAAATGGAATCTTTTTCCTGATTGGTTTCTTTCACTTAGCATAATGTTGTCAAGGTTCATCCATTTTGTAGCATGTATCAGTACTTCTTTTTAAAGCTAAATAATATTCCTTTGTATGAGATATACCATATTTTGTTTATCCACGCATCAGTCAATGGACATTTGTGTTTCCACTTTTTGGCTATTGTGAATATGCTGCTTGCACTTGTGTACAAGTTTTAGTGTGGACATAAGTTTTCATTTCTTTTGGCGGTGGAATTGCTGAATCAAATGGTAACTCTGTGTTTAGCCTTCTGAGGAACTGCCAGGCTTCCAAAGTGGCTGCTTCATTTTGCATTCCCACCCTCAGTGTCTGAGGGTTTCAATTTCTCCACACTTGTTATGATCCAACTTTTTTTGGGGGGGCCATGCCGAGTGGCATGCGGGATCTTCCCTGACCGGGAATCGAACCTGTGTCCCCTGCAGTGGATGAGCGGAGTCTTAACCACTGGACCGCCAGGGAAGTCCATGATCTGACTTTCTGACTGTAGTCATCCTGTGGGTGTGAAGTAGTATCTCACTGCTGTTTCTTGGTTTTGTTTTTTTTAAAGATTTTTTCAGTGGGGACCCTTTTTAAAGTCTTTATTTAATTTGTTACAGTATTGCTTCTGTTTTTGTTTTTTTTTTCTTTTAAATTTATTTATTTATTTTTGGCTGTGTTGGGTCTTCATCGTTGTGCGCGGGCTTTCTCTGGTTGCTGCGAGCGGGGGCTACTCTTCATTGCAGTGTATGGGCTTCTCATTGTGGTGGCTTCTCGTTGCGGAGCACGGGCTCTAGGCATGGGGACTTCATTAGTTGTGGCACGCGGGCTCAGTAGTTGTGGCTCGCCGGCTCTAGCGCGCAGGCTCAGTAGTTGTGGCGCACGGGCTTAGTTGCTCCGTGGCATGTGGGATCTTCCCAGACCAGGGCTCGAACCCATGTCCACTGCATTGGCAGGCAGATTCTTAACCACTGCGCCACCAGGGAAGCCCCACTTCTGTTTTATGTTTTGTTTTTTTGGCCACGAGGCATGAGGCATGTGGGATGTTCGCTCCTGGACCAGGGATCGAACCCGCACCCCTTGCATTGGAAGGCGAAGTCTTAATCGCTGGACCACCAGGGAAGTCCCTCACTGCTGTTTTGACTGCATTTCCTTCATGATTAATGATGTGGAACATTTTTTTCATGTGCTTATTGGCCATTTATATATCCTCTTTGGAGAAATGTCTATTTTGATCCTTTGCCCATTTTTAAATTGGGTTATTTGTCTTTTTATTATTGGGTTGTAAATTTCTTATATAGTCTAGATACAATTCCTTTGTCAGACAGATGATTGGCAACCACCACCTGTTTTGGTACAGCTTGCAAACTAAGAATGGTTTTTAACATTTTTCAATAATTGGAAAAGACTGTAACCAGCAAGGACCCACTGTATCTCACAGAGAACTATACTCAATATTTTGTAATACCCTATAAGGGAAAAGAATCTGAAAAAGAATATATATATGAAAAAAAAAAAAGAATATATATATGAATCACTTTGCTGTACACCTGAAACTAACACAATCCTGTAAATCAACTATACTTCAATTTTTTAAAAATTGAAAAAAATCAAAAGAAGAATAATATTTTGTGATATGTGATTCAGATACCAGTGTCCATAAAAGAAGTTTTATTGGAACTCAGCCATGGCCATCCAGTTACATAGTGTCCACGGATGCTTTGCCATACAAGGGCAGAGTTGAGTAGTTGTGACAGGGGCCATGTGGCCCACAGAGGTGAAAATCTTTACTCTCTAGCCTTTTCTGGCGGATCCCTGCTGTAGCCTCTGGCTTCCTAGAATCAGGAAATTAAATTGAAAGGCTTGATTAATTTAGCTTCAGGCATCTTGGCATGGCTGCTTCAGAGCTGCTAGCTTCACGCCTGGCTGTCCCACTTTTAGGGGTGGTAAGATTGATCAGGGGCTTCAGGTAGTGTTTACAGACTTAACGCTTTCACCAACCCCACCCGAAATCTTACATCTCCAATACGACTCTTTGGAGGTAGGACCTTTCCCGAAGTAATTAGTGTTAAATGAGGTCATAAGAGTGGGGTCCTAATCCATGGGGTTGGTGTCCTTAGAAGAGCAGGAGATGCCAGAGGGCAAGCACTCTCCCCGCCCTGTGAGGACACAGCCAGAAGGTGGCCAGCCATCTGCAAGCCAGGAGGAGAGGCCTCACCAAAACCCAACCATGGTGGCACCCTGATCTCAGACTTCTGGCCTCCAGAACTGTGAGAAAATAATTGTCTGTTAAAAAAAAAAAAAATTGTCTGTTGTGTAAGCCACCCAGTCTATGGCATTTTGTTTTGGCAGTCCTAGCTGACTGATACAGGTAGGAACAGCACAAACATGCCATCGTAAAGCTATGTTTTTCTCCTTTCTACTAGCGAATATTAGCGCCCTGCGGATGTCCAGTTGCCATCAGGTGCCTTAGTGAATCGGTTGTCATCAGGGGTTGCAAAATGGTGGCTTTCCAATTCTTTCATTCCTCCCACATTTCTTTATCCAAGCTGTTTTTCACCTTGAGCCAAGTCCAAGGAGCAGTAGAAGGGAGTGACGTGATCTAAGCTCCCTTTTGAAAAGCTCACCAGGGCTCCTCTGTCAAGGAACAGACTGAGGAAGAGACCAGTTAATCCCTCCAGGCCTCTGTTTTCTCACCTCTAAAATGGGGAGAACCTACCTCAGAGGTTATCCCGAGGACTGAATGAGTTCAGAACTGTGAAGCGCTTCGCCCAGGGCCTGGTGCATGAGTGTTGGAAGGATGTGATGGTCATTTCTATTCCTGTAGTGCTTTTATACTGATTGGATTCATTCATTGATGACACACCTCCCCCGGCCCTAGGGCTGGAAGTGGTTAACTGATCCTATCTGACGTCTCTGTGCCCCCAGGTGCCAGGATCCATCCTGGAGTCCAACCCAGGCCCCGCCTCTAGGGGCTTCTAGTTGGGGTGGGGCGGGGGGAAGAAATTCTGAGGGGTGGCAGCTATAATGGACGGAAATCAGGGCATTGTCGGAGCACCAGGAATGCCTAACTCAGGCTTCCCCGAAGAGGCGACTCCTGATGGAGCCTGGGAGGAGGAAGGGGGCGGGATTTCCAGGGGGAAGGTCCGGGATTACAGGAGCTGCCCCATTGCACGCTGAGTCAGCACAGTGCCTGAGGCTGCCTGCAGCCAGACAGCATCAGGGATGGTGAAGGCCACAGACTCACATGCCTGGGTCACACCCCGGCTGCATGACCTTGGGCACCTTCTCCCTGCCTCTTGTTTCCTTGTTTGTAGCAACTGTTTGGGTCGTGGCGTCCGGCGGATTTAATATGTATAAAATACTTAGAACAGGGCCAGGTTCACCAAACCTCTTAAATAAATACCAGTCATTATTATCTTTTTTTTTTTTGCGGTACGCGGGCCTCTCACGGCCGTGGCCTCTCCCGTTGCTGAGCACAGGCTCCGGACGCACAGGCCCAGCGGCCATGGCTCACGGGCCCAGCCGCTCCGCGGCATGTGGGATCCACCCGGACCGGGGCACGAACCCGTGTCCCCCGCATCGGCAGGCGGACTCTCAACCACTGCGCCACCAGGGAAGCCCACCAGTCATTATTAATAGAACATCTCAGACCCTCGCTTTTGCTCGTAGGGAGCTCCCTCTTTCCTGCTTCCAACACATCCTGTTTGTGTCTGTGATTTCCTCGAGTGTAATCGGCCCTTCGGGTTCCTTTAACACAGGTCTCCGCCCCCCTGGGACGGCCTGCAGCATCCATGTGACCCGTGCTATTCAAGGGAGGGGGCTCGTAGCATCCTTAAATTCTCAGAGGGCTCTCTGATCCCAAGAGATTCAGGATTCAAACGAATCAACTGCAGAAGAAGACAGTCTGGAGAGAATAAGGGAGATTTGAATGCCAGCTGGATAGTAAAGGATGTTAAGGGATTATTGATGCATTAATGGTATTGTGGTCATGTTTTTTAAACACAGTAGCCACGAGTCCCCAGAGGCTGTGGGGCACTTTGATATGTGGCTAGTGCCCCCAAGGGACTGTGTCTTTTAATCGTTTCATTTTAATTAATTTAAATTCAAGCACCCGATACTGGATTCAATTCCTGGAAAACTTTTAAGTACGTTTGGCACAAGCAGGGCGTGTGAATGTACATTTGCTCCTGTAAATTTTATGAACCCGAAATATAGGACAGGTTTCTCCAATGAAACTTTCGTGTCTGAATTGAGATGTGTTGAGAGAGCGGACTAGACTCTGGATTTTGAAGACTCTGTAGGAGAACGGGAACGAGTTGGCCTTTATTCTTGGATTGTGACCTCCACGGGAGGACTGCAGCTGTCACACGGTTAGGTGTGCGGCTCCAGAGCCCGGCCGCCTGGGCTCGAGTCTGGCTCTGTTGCCACTTGCCAGCTGGGGGACTCCATGGGCCTGTTTTCTCCTCTGTAAAATGGGAAGGAGGATATATAACAGCTGATGTTACTTTGGACGTGGCCTCTCTGAAAAGCTAGCGACGTGAGATGGCAGTAGTTCTGTTTTCTCTTTTGAGGTTTTCCTCACTGAGGAGACGATAAAGCTGCTGACCCCTGGTCAACCCTGGTCAGCGGTTCTCAAACTTTTTGGTCTCAGGACCTTAAAAATCATCAAGAAAAAAAAAAAATCATCAAGGACTCCAAAAAGCTTTTGTTTGTGGGAGTTCTGTCTATCAGGATTTGCCATATCAGGGGAATTCCCCCGGCACTCCAGTGCTTAGGACTCGGCACTTTCACTGCTGAGGGCCTGGGTTCGATCCCTGGTCAGGGAAGTAAGATCCTGCATGCCTCGCTGCATGGCCGAAAGAAAAAAAGATTTGCCATATCAGAAAGGAAAACAGACATGAAACTGTCTTTATTGAGATATAATTCACGTGACACAAAACTCACCCATTTAAAGTGTACAATTCGTGGTTTTCCGTATAATCACTGTTTTTGCAACCATCACCATTTTCTGATTTCAGGACATTTTCATCACTGCAGAAAGAAACCCCATACCCCTTAGCAGCCACTGCACGCCCCCCCCCCCCCCCCTGGTCCCCCTTTCTTCCAGCCTGTGGCAGCCACCAATCTGCTTTCTGTCTCTATGGATCTGCCCATTCTGGACCTTTCATATAAATGGAATCAACAACACATGGCCTTTTGTACCTGGCTCTGTTCAGTCCGCATAATATAACAGACATTTTTAAAACCCAAGGATGCACAAGCACAAGTCACCCCCCCCCCAACCCCTGGTCCCCCTTTCTTCCAGCCTGTGGCAGCCACCAATCTGCTTTCTGTCTCTATGGATCTGCCCATTCTGGACCTTTCATATAAATGGAATCAACAACACATGGCCTTTTGTACCTGGCTCTGTTCAGTCCGCATAATATAACAGACATTTTTAAAACCCAAGGATGCACAAGCACAAGTCACAGCCTCTGGAAAACCCCACTGGACACCTGAGAGAAGGAGAGGAACAAAGGCAAACACATTTGTTTTATTTATTTATTTATTTGGCTGCGCTGGGTTGCAGCACGTGGGATCTTCGTTGCGGCATGCAGGATCTTTAGTTGGAGCATGTGAACTCTTAGTTGCGGCATGCGTGTGGGATCTAGTTCCCTGACCAGGGATCGAACCCACGCCCCCTGCATCGAGAGCACAGAGTCTTAGCCACTGGACCACCAGGGAAGTCCCAAACATGATTTAGTATTACAGAAATAGTTTCGTGGACTCCCTGAAACTATCTTAGGGACCCCTGGGGTCCCTGGACCTTCCTTTGAGAACCACTGCCCTAGGCAAATGGCTTCACTTCTGTGCCTCAGTTTGCCCCTCTCCAAAGTGGAGATGGGGGTGGGATGGACCTCAGAGGGTGGCTGAGGTTGGACGATTGAGAGTTGGCCTGGGGGTCGGGGGGGGGGTCAAGCAGTGTCCCTTGGGATTATTCCCATGACCGCCTGGCGAAGGAAAGAAATGCTCCATCTATAGCGGTTCCTCTCTCTCTCAGAGGGAAAATGTCCCGGTCCACAAAGCCAAAGAACTTGGCTACAAGACAAGCAGCCCAGTGCCAAATACCGCAGAGGGTCAAGGCCGTTGACAACTAAGAATAGAGCGGGGAATTTGTCCCTGAGGAGGTGAACTCGACCTTCGTGAGTGCCAGTGGGGAGGGGGCAGCTGGGGCGGAAGCCAGGGGGCCGGGGCGGAGGAGGGGGATGGCAGGTGAGCGGGGGTGGCAGCAGGTGCTGGACTTGCTCCAAAGCTGGGGGTGAGGGGAAGCTGGAGGAGGGGCGGTGGGTGGAGTTGGGGTGTTTCACCAAGGTTACCTTCTGCAAGCGGCACAGAGGCCGCGGCTGGGGTGATAGAAATGTTCTGCATCTCGATTGCGGGGGCGGGGGGTAGTTACGAGGGTGTATGCAATTGTCAAAACGTATCAAGCTGCATCCTTAAGGTCTGTGCATCTATTCTATGTAAATATACCTACAAAACAAAAAACGGGTTTCTGGGAGGAAGACGCCAGTAGGGGGAGTGCGAGATCTGTAGCTCAAGGAGAGGTTTGTGTTTGAGTTTTGAAAGTGAAAGGCAAGTTTCTGAAAGCATCCCGAACCGGGAAATAAAGATGAAGTTGCTTTTTTACATTTTGGGTCCTCCTGGTTGTGCCTCCCTCCCCCACCTTCTGGATCCTCCTTGCACCCACAGAGCCAGAGAGAATATTTCCTGAACATTCCATATGCCGTGCTCTGAGTATGACCTCGTTTAGTCCGCACAGCAATCCAGTCGTGTCAACTAGATCCCATGGTTCTCCCCACTTCTTACCAAAGGACTCAGAGAGGAAATTACAAGTCCAGAATCACAGCCAGTAGGGGGCCAACCTTGGGCTCAAGCCCGGCAGGTCTTATTCCTTCGATCCATATAACCCCCTCCTTCTTATTTCATTTATTCTTATTTATCCCCCAGTCAGTCTCCTCCCCTACATGGGCAGTCATTCTCATATGCATCATCTTTTGTTTGCAGGTGTTTAAAATGTATCATTTTCTTCATGTGCAGATTGTTTTACTTCTTACTTTTTTCACCCAGCATTGTGTTTTTAAGATCCACCCACAGGAATTCCCTGTTGGTCTGGTGGTTAGGACTCGGCGCTTTCACTGCCGAGGGCGAGGGTTCAATCCCTGGTTGGGAAACTAAGATTCCACAAGCTGCATGGCACTGCCAAAAGAAAAAAAGTCACCCACGATGCTCTGTACACACCTAGTCAGTTGCATCTCACTGCTGGGTGGTCTCCATGAGGGGCAGTCACTACCCATTCCGCGAGGGCGGGATATTCAGTTGCCTTTGACTCCCCTCCGGTATAAATAACGCCACTGTGAACATCCTCACACATGCTCCCTAGTGGGTGTCACCTTTGGGGCACATACACCCAACTGCAGAATCGCCTGCACTTGCTTTGCTGAAGTACCACCAGCCTGCGTGCCCCCAGCATCACCTGAGGGGATTCCTATCACCCACCCTCACCCTATCCAGCTCCTATCTTATCCAGCTCTCAAAGTTTCACCCACCAGCCTAGTGATACATTTAAAATGATGTCTCACTGTGGTTTTCCTGTGAGGAGAATTTGAGGCATCTCTCCATCTACCTGTTAGTCTTTGAGCTTCTTCTGTAAATCGCCTCTTCATATCCTCTGCTCATTTTCCTCTTGGGGAGCTGGGTTTTTCTCGTTGATTCGCCAGAGTTCTGCGTACAGTCAGTTCTGCTCCAACACTTGTTTTGAAAGCTCGAGATTTATTCCAGTGGGATTGATACATTAGGGAACAATTTGAACATAAGGCATAGTGCACCTAAATGAACCCAGGTGCGCTTGGTTGAAATGAGCGTGTAGGCATACACAGAGCACACGCTCAACACATCCAGAACATCTACTGGGCACTTCAGTTCCCCATTCGTGTTACGAGCCCCACCGATCACATCTGGTGCTAGAACTTTCCATCAGATAACCCTCCTTCCACCACCTCACAGTAACTCACAACATGTACCCCTTCCGACACCACTTCCACAAGCAAACTTCAGGTCTTTTTCAGGGTTAAGTGCCATATATCTTTTTTGGAGGTATAGGCATTTCTTAACCATTTAACGTGTGCAAAACTCTCTTCCCCTGCCCCACTCCCAGCTTTCCCATCAGATCAGATCGGGGGCCAGAAAGGTCCAGTCCTCTCTGCGTGGGCTCCCTCTGGTCACACAGCCCGGCAGCTGCCCCTTCCTTACCCCCCGGGATGACGCGCCACGGCAAGAACTGCACGGCGGGGGCCGTCTACACCTACCATGAGAAAAAGAAGGACACAGGTACTGGGTTTGGTGGGGGGCGCAAATGGACCCTGAAGTCCCCATGTTACTTTGCTCCTCTGGTTGTGCTTTCTGGGCGTGTGTCTTTCCCCCGACCGTGTAAGTAACAGCCACGTGACTGGTGGTCATGACTGGAAACGTAACAGCCCACGTGAGCCAGCAACCTTCTCCCTGCCTCGTGGTGGGCACTGCGTTAAGTGCCTTCCATGCTAAGCCTCCCAGACACCCACTGAGGAAGGAATCGCTGTTGTCAGGCCGTATTCCAGAGGCGGAAACTGAGGCCCAGAGAGGTACAGACGCTTGAGCTTGGTCACAGAGCCAGAAGGCCCGAGGCGAGTCAGTTACGAGCCTCTTCCCCGAGCTGCCTCAGGGACAAGGCCTGTCTGTCACTTACCCTCTGGGGATGAACGCCTTCCTGTGGGTTGCGCAGCCCTGTCCCCAACGCAGGCACACAGCCCAAGCTCTTGTCTGCCTGTACTCTGAGTCCCCCTACCTCGGAGTCCTCTCTGTGCCCTTCTCTCCGGGTTTGGAGAAGGGCACATCTCCTGCCTCTCTCTGTCCCCAGCGGCCTCAGGCTACGGCACCCAGAACATTCGACTGAGCCGGGATGCCGTCAAGGACTTCGATTGCTGCTGCCTCTCTCTGCAGCCCTGCCACGACCCTGTTGTTACGTAAGCTGGGAACGCGGGCGGGCGGGTCAGGGTGGCGAGGGCAAGGGAACCGCCAGGAGGGGGCTGCACAGCCAGGGCGCCCTGGCAAGCCACCTACCCTCCCGCAGCTCAGTGTTCTCCTCTGAGACATGGGCATGATCCTAGTACGCTTCGTGGGGTGTGGAAAAGAATACATTCACAATAGAGGGTAGGGCTCCTGGAAAGTCGCCAGCCCATAATAACAGCTCACGTGCGGAGTGCTTACTGTTACCTACCTCTTAGCGTGTGGCAAAGGCTTCAGCGAGATAATGGGTAGAAGGTACTTAGTCCGCTGACTAAATATGCGCTCAATTACTGGTCCCTTTTGTAGACATCGCGATGAGAGGAGACCATGGTTCAGGGTCCTCGAGGCCACCGGGAGGCTCAGTGGTTCACTCGAAGAACCCACAGAACTCAGCAAAGCAGTTATCCTCAAATGACAGTTTATGACAGCGAAGGTTACAGATTAAAACCAGCAATGGGGGTGGTTTCCCAGGCCGTCCAGTGGTTAACACTCCGAGCGTCCAGTGCAGGGGGTGTGGGTTTGATCCCTGGTCGGGGAACTGAGATCCCGCATGTCGGGCTTCCCTGGTGGCGCAGTGGTTAAGAATCCACCTGCCAATACGGGCACACGGGCTTGATCCCCAGTCCGGGAAGATCCCACATACCACACAGCAACTAAACCCGTGCACCACAACTACTGAGCCTGCGCTCTAGAGCCCACGAGCCCCAACTACTGAAGCCCACGCGCCTAGAGCCCGCGCTCCGCAACAAGAGAAGCCACTGCAATGAGGAGCCCGCCCGCTGCAACGAAG
>NW_021145299.1:14688-25084 GCF_002837175.3 Physeter macrocephalus
CTGCAACGAAGAGTAGCCCCCGCTCGCCGCAACTAGAGAAAGCCCGCGCGCAGCAACAAAGACCCAACGCGGCCAAAAATAAATAAATAAAATAAGGGCTTCCCTGGTGGCGCGGTGGTTGCGCGTCCGCCTGCCGATGCAGGGGAACCGGGTTCGCGCCCCGGTCTGGGAGGGTCCCACATGCCGCGGAGCAGCTGGGCCCGTGAGCCACGGCCGCTGAGCCTGCGTGTCCGGAGCCTGTGCTCCGCAACGGGAGAGGCCACAGCAGAGGGAGGCCCGCATACCACAATCAATCAATCAATCAATCAATCAATCAGCAGTGGGAAAAGACACATGGGGCAGAGTCCCAGAGAGACCAGGCACAAGCTTCCTTCGTCTCTCTCAGTGGCGTCGCAGGAAAGCTCTTAATTTTCGCAGCAGCAGTCGCTACCCGCCAGGAAGCTCGCCCCAGCCTTGGTGCGCAGGGTTTTTATTGGCGGTTAGTCACCTAGGCCTGGCTGACCTTGGTCTTCAGCGCCCCCAGAGGTCCAGCTCACACCGCATGGTCCCAGCCTCCCAGGCAAACAGAGACACTCTTAACAGGCAGGACATTCCAGGGCCTAGAGGTGCCCTCCCAGGAGCCAGTCCTTTGGTTGGAATGTGCAGGGTTTGGACAGCCCAGGCCTGCTGAGCTAACCCTTTACGGCACGAGATTTTGCCTACGCGTCAGAGAACGTTATAAAGCCAGGAGAGTTAAAACAGTGCGGTCTCCTCAGAGAGCTAAGCCGAGCCCTGAGTGAGCAGCTGCCTGTAAGACGCTGAGTGGCTGCCCTGGGCAGGGAGCTGATGTTTGGTAGGTGACTATTAACCTCTGGCCATGTGGCCTGGGCCAGGCCCGTGTTTTCTCATCCCCTCCTCTCTTTGCAGCCCCGATGGCTACCTGTATGAGCGGGAGGCAATCCTAGAGTACATTTTGCACCAGAAGAAGGAGATCGCCCGGCAGATGAAGGTAGTGGGGCTGGGAGAAGGGGGTGCGGGCGTGGGTAGGCGGTTTCGATGCTGGGCCTCCCGTCTAAACTCCTCCCAGCCCAGGCCTCTGCCTGTGCTGTTCCCTCTGCCGGGCACACCGTCCCCTCCCACTGCTGGTTAAATTCTTCTCGTTCTCCAGATTTCAGCCCAGGTGTTGCCTCCTCTGGCCCCGCGCTAGTCCAGGGCCCTGAGGGCCTGCCCCTGTCACCTCTTCTTTGGCACTTGTCACAGTTGTGACTCTACCTGTGGCTGTCTGATACAGGCCCCAGGGGCAGGGAGCGGGGCTCTCACCCACCCCAAGGCCCTAGGATCTCAGGACATACTTGGTAAATGAGTGGATGCCAGCTCATCTCCTTGGGCCTCAGTTTTATTGTCTCTAAAATGGGCTGACAGGGCCAAACTAGAGGGCACTGCAGGGAATGTGGGCAATGCTCACAGATAAGAACTTTTTAGGCATTTTCTTGGAGCCAGGCCCACCTTCCATGGCTGAGCTCATTTTGTGGCTAGGAGGGACCCTGTCTCCCTCCTTGTCCTGCCGGCTTTTCCGGAGCTCAGGAAGCACTGGGGGCCAGATTCGTGCTGAGCTTTTGGTCTGGAGTGCGTGGCTTCCCCTGTGCCCAGGTCCTCCACCCGGCCTGGTGGCCCCCTCATCGTGGAGCCCACATCGGAAGCCCTCCCGAGCATCAGTCAGCGTCAGCGTTCCCTCCTTGCTCACTGGGTGGCCGGAGCAGTGTCTCCTCTTGCCCTCACGCTGCCTGAGCCTTCATGGCTCCATAAACCTTCTCTGCTCCCTACTATCCTGGAACTCGGACCCTTGAGGGCAGGGACAGTCCACATTGCATGGACTGTATAATAGATAAGTGATAAGATATACTGTATTATTAATATCGTATGGCCCAAGATTACATTTATTGAGCACTTACTATGTGCCAGGCCAGGTGCTAAGTGTTTTAAAAACTCATCCTGTGTAACACAGTGAGCCTCCACGGTAGGTCACCATTGTCAGCCCGTTTTACGGGTGAAGAAACTGAGGTCAGGAGAGGCCACAGAGCTAATCAGTGACAAAGGCAGGGTTTGAGCTCTGGCGGTCTGCCTTCAGCCAAGCTGTTGACCACCGAGTCCCAAACCAGCTAAACTGGAAGTGGCTGAACTGTCCTACAGTTGGTGAAGGGACAAGCAAAGGCAGCAGAGGCGCACCATAGATAACCGTGCAGCCGATTAAAGATTCACACCCAGGCAGTCACCAAACAGAGCCTCTGCCAGGAACCTCCCCTGTATGGGTTCCAGTTCACCCACCTTTAAATCCAGAGGCACCCCAACCCCCACCTAGGGTGCCCCAAACTCACAAGCCACAGGAGGATGCCTAGCTCGCTCCTGCCTGGTTGCCCGCAGGCCTACGAGAAGCAGCGGGGCGCCCGGCGTGAGGAGAAGAAGGGGCTGCAGCAGGCGGCCGCGCAGGACCAGGTGCGGGGCTTCCTGGAGAAGGAGGCGGCCATCGTGAGCCGGCCCCTCAACCCCTTCACGCCCAAGGCCGCCTCCGGGAACTGCCCAGGTGAGAGAGACGTGGACATGCAAGTGCGTGGGGGTCCCGCGGCGCCGGGCGCCTCCCTGGGCGCAGCGTCCGAACCCCTCTCCCCCCCGCAGATGATGCCCGGCCCGGGTCCAGTGCGGGCCCCACAGGCAAGGACAAGGACAAAGCGCTGCCCAGCTTCTGGATCCCGTCGCTGACCCCCGAGGCCAAGGCCACCAAGCTGGAGAAGCCGGTGAGCCCCCTACGCCAGCAAGCGCCCGTGTGTGCCCACTTTGCCCGAGAGGGCCAGGGTCCTGAGGGCCCCCTCCCCTCCCTCACAGGGACCCCCCTCCTCCCTCCACCTGGCTCGAGCCCCGCCTGTTGACTCGGCCCCCCTCCTGCTCCCCAGTCGCGCATCGTGACCTGCCCCATGTCCGGGAAGCCGCTGCGCATGTCCGACCTGACGCCCGTGCGCTTCACGCCGCTCGACAGCTCCGTGGACCGCGTGGGGCTCATCACGCGCAGCGAGCGCTACGTGTGCGCCGTGACCCGCGACAGCCTGAGCAACGCCACGCCGTGCGCCGTCCTGCGGCCCTCGTGAGTCACCTGGGGGACAGCCTGGGGACCTGCGGGACGGGGCGGGCTTGGGGTGCGACTCTCTCTTTGGGGCGGGGCCTCTGATCGTCTTACCCCACACTCACCCTCACTGCAGTGGGGCCGTGGTCACCGTGGAGTGCGTGGAGAAGCTGATTCGCAAGGACATGGTGGACCCCGTGACCGGAGAGAAGCTCACGGACCGCGACATCATCGTGCTGCAGCGGGTGAGTGGCACCCCTCCTCCCTGTCCCCTCGCCTTCCGGTAACCCCGACCTGCTTCCAGAGGGCCCGCCCCCTTACCGAGGCCCCGCCCCACCAAGGGGGCGGGGCCCAACCTAACCTCGCGGGCTAGGGAACCCCCACGGCACCCCAGCTCCCCGCTTCCTCTCCTCCTCCTCCTCCTCCTCCTCCTCCTCCTCTAGGGCGGCACGGGTTTCGCGGGCTCCGGAGTGAAGCTGCAGGCCGAGAAGTCCCGGCCGGTGATGCAGGCCTGAGCGCGCGGGAAACCAAATAAATGGGCTTGTTGGACGCGACAGGCCGTGTGGCGCCTTCATTCACCGCGCCGGAGCCCGGTGACGGCGTGCGCTCAGGAAAGCGTGGGCTAAGAATATTTGATGTGGTCTCACGTTGAGAGTAATATCTGAATCGAATGCAAACGCATAGCTTTAAATGGGTTGAGTGGCCAGAAGTCGGAGTCTGGGCCGCGACCACAGGAGGGCGCCACTTTAACGGACTATAGAAATCCCCACACTTTCTTTTGAGTTAAAACAAATTTGAAGCCCAGGAGGCGACCCAGAGCGCGTCTCCCTTTGTAAAGTTTGATAAGACACGCAAAGGAAATGAAGTGCTGTGTGTGACTGAGAAAGCGAACCGCCAGCACCCTGTCTAGAGAAGACGGTCAGGAACACTCCCTCCCCCCCACCTGGAGGCTGGAGGGTGAAGAGAAAGAGGAAACCGCAAGTGCAAAGTCCCAGAGGCAGCACTTGGCAGGTGTGAAGAGGGGGAGGAGTTCAGAGCAACCAGGCCTAGTGGACCTGCCCGGAGCTCAGACTTGACTAGGAGGGCAGGGGTGGCCTTTAAAGCTATGTTTTTAATAACCATTGAATCACAAAAGCAGACCCTGTGCAGTGTCGAGAACCAGAGCATACAGTCAAGCAAAGATTGCAAAAATAAAGTCTTAAAAGTCCTGACTCTCTGAGCGATACCCAGGTCCTGTCCTTCCAGGTCTTTCTCACACGAGTTTTTTCAACCAAAGTGAGATTTCCATGCAAATACTGTTCTGTTCATTGAACAGTCTCTACCTTCTCATCTAATGCCCAGGCGAGATTCAGAGTGTCCTTGAGTGCTGGGCAAGCCCCTGACTGGTACAGGACCAGTTGGTGCGTCTGGCTGCAGGGAAAGGTGTTAGTAGGAGGGTGGGTCATCCTTGCACCCTGGGGAGCCCGGAAACCCAGCAGTTCCTCCCTCAGACGCTTCTGGACCCTTCCCTTGGTCCCTGAGAGCCTTCACGCCCCACTCTTGGGCTCCCAGTCCCATCGTATTGGGAGAAGGATGCTTGTACCCATTTTGCAGAACAGCCCACTGAGGCTGAGAAGACAACTTGCCCAGAGTCCCACTGCTCAAGGCCATAGCTGAGCCCAGGTTCACCCAGAGGTCAGCCACCTCCAGATACCTGCACCCCCCTCATTCAGTCCTGCCCTCCTCCACATCCTTTGCACCCTTCCTCCCCTAGGTTTCCCACACTGCCACCCACAGACCTCTCCACCTTGGCAAGCTCCCACCCCATCCCTTTACCCAGAATGATAGAGATCTTCCCTCCTCTAAACACCCCCAATCCCCGTCCTCTTTCTTAGGAGCTCTCAACCACCCCAAGTCTTTTCTCTCAGTCGCCCCCCCACCCAAGGATCCTGTTTATGTGTGGTACAGACCACTCCCCACCCCAAATAAAGATTTAAAGGTGCAAGATTGGAAATTCTGGATTTCCACAAGGAGCCTAAATCCCACTCTTTAGTTCACAGGCCCTTTGAGACACTCTTTGCAGGGAGGGGTCGTGGGGTGTGAGTCAAGGTCCTCGCTCTGAGCCATAGGTTTCCTTTAAGATTTCAGAGGTAACAAGGAGAGGAAGCAAGAGTCAGACCACAGCTGAAGCTGTGGCAGGAGAAGGGAGGGACGGGAAGTGGAGACAAATTTTGTGTTTTCTCAGCAGAGGTTCCTTAGACACTGGTCTAGAGTTCAGAGCAAAGGGACTTCCCTGGTGGCGCAGTGGTTAAGAATCCACCTGCCAGTGCAGGGGACACGGGTTCGAGCCCTGGTCCGGGAAGATCCCACATGCCGCGGAGCAACTAAGCCCGCGCGCCACAACTACTAAAGCTCGTGTGCCACAACTACTGAGCCAGCACGCCCAGAGCCCGTGCTCCGCAACAAGAGAAGCCACTGCAATGAGAAGCCTGCGCACCGCAATGAAGAGTAGCCCCTGCTCTCTGCAGCTAGAGAAAGCCCGCGCGCAGCAACGAAGACCCAACACAGCCAAAAATAAATAAATATTTTAAAATAGATAAAGTTCAGAGCAAGAAATGAGCGTGGTGGGGCTTACCTTGGGTGGGGTGTGCCCACTGGTGGCTCCAGCCTCAACCAGCCACAAACAGTACTTTAGGACAACTGTAATTACTTGTTGAGATTTTTAAATGGGGAGACTTTTTCTGGAAAGCAAAAACTATATAGACAGGGAGCAAATCCTTGGTGTCCAGAGGCGGGGGAGGGATTGACTACAAGGAGGGTTAACAAGAGTTTGAGGCGGGGGGATGGATCTGTTCTGTATCTTAACTGTGGTGATGGTTGTATGAATACGATTTGTCAAAATTCACCAAAGAGAGTGGACTTTATATGAATTAAAATTTTAAAATGCAAAAAAAGGCGGGGCATTTTGTGTGAGTAGCTTTCCATTTCTCTTTAAAAAATCAGCTTAGGGATCCCAAGAAAATTAAAAACATGTTCACACAAAAACTTCTACATGAATGATCCTGGCGGCACTAGTGGTGTAGAAACAACCCATCAACCCAGTTGATGTCCATCAACTGATGAGTGGATAAACAAAATGTGCTAGAGACATACAATGGAATATTATTCAGCCATGAAAAGGAATGGAATTCTGATCCACGCAAAAACATGGATGAGCCTTGAAAACATCATGCTAAGTAAAAAGCCAGATGAAAGGTCACATATTGTATGACTCCTGTTATATAAAATGCCCAGAATAGACAAGTTCATAGAGATGAAAAGTAAATTAGTGGTTGCCAGGGGCCAGAGGGAGGAGGGAATTGGGGAGTGACTAAAGTCCTGGTTTGGGACTTCCCTGGCGGTCCAGTGGTTAAGGCTCCGCACTTCCCTGGACTCCGCACTTCCACTACAGGGGGCACGGGTTTGATCCCCGGTCAGGGAACTAACATTCCACATGCCACATGGTGCAGCCAGATAAAGAAAGAAAGAGAGAAAGAAAGAGAAAGAAAGAAAGAGAGAGAGAGAGAGAAAGGAAGGAAGGAAGAAAAAAAGGGAGGGAGGGAGAAAGAGAGAGAAGGAAGGAAGGAAGAGAAAGAGAAAGGAAGGAAGGAAGAAAAAGGAAGGAAGGAAAGGAGAAAGGAAAGAGGAAGGAAGGGAGGGAGGGAGGGAGAAAGAGAAGGAAGGAAGGAAGAAAAGAGAGAAAGGAAAGAGAAAGGAAGGGAGGGAGAGAGAGAAGGAAGAAAGAAAGAAAGAAAAGAAAGAAAAAAGAAAGTCAGGCCTGGTTTGTTGTTGGGGTGATGAAAATGTTCTGGGACAAGATGATGGTGATGGATACACAACCTCGTAAATTTAAAGATCACTGAATCGTACACTTCAAAGGGTTAATAATTTTCTAGTAGACGAGTTATAACTCAATGTTTTAAAAATCGGAAGATTTTTAAATCTTTAAGCTTCTCCCAGGCTGGCTCTCAGAAGCCGGTGGATTTCATCACTGATCTGGAGGTGTTGTGGGTCACCAGTGGGAGAACTAAAAGCAGAAACAGTTCCAAAGTTCTCGAAGTTCTCAGTAAGCACGTGGAGAAACTAGAATTTTCTTTACTATACCGGTAGGCATGGAAGCTGGGGAAACGATTTGGCAACATGTAGTGAAACTAAAGGATGGTGACTGCATGACCTGGTAATCTTACTCTGACCTCTGCAACCAACACACATACAAACAGGCTCAACAAAACACAAACTAGAACGTTCACAGCAGCTCTGTCTGTCATAGCCGCTTACTGGACATGCCCCAAGGTTATCAACAGCAGAACGCATGACCTGTGGGCCATTCCCAGTGGAGCGCTATATGGCAACAAAAAGGACCCCTCTGCCCAACACCTCTGAGTGCACACAGCGTGCTTCTACTTTCCTAAATAAATAGGCGAAAGTATGCCCTTTGAAATCGGGGTAGTAGTTATCCTTGGGGAGGTGATGTCTGGGTCCTCCTGCCTGGGGGCTGATAGTGTTCTCTTCCTTCATCTGAGTATTAGTTACAAGTTTGTGCACGCAGTCTGAAAATTCGTGTTGCTTCACACTGGAGTTGTACCCTTTTCTATTCATATGTTATTCTCCCATAAAAATGTCCTTAACTTCACTGCCATAACAAAGAGATGTCCTTGGCAGTCTGGCAGTGTCTAACGAATTCATAAATTCCATTTCTAGGAATTTATCTGCAGTTAAAGTCATGGAAAATTACGGATGTGCTAGTGCCTTCTGTGCAGCGTCCTTTGGAAGAGAAAAGACTAGAAACAACTTAAATGTTGTTCAGTAGAGAACTGGTTAAATAATCTATCCAGGAGAATATCACTCAGCTGTAAGAGTGTGTGTGAGAGAGAGAGAGAGAGAGAGGAGAGAACGGAAATGAAGACATCCTTTGTGGACTGAACTGAAATAGTCTTCAAAATGTATTCTTAATTACCTTAATGAAAAAATAAAAAAATTTTAATTAATTTATTTATTTTTTTTGTTTTTGGCTGCGATAGGTCTTCATTGCTGCGCGTGGGCTTTCTCTAGTTGAGGCAAGCGGGGGCTACTCTTCACTGCAGTGTGCGGGCTTCTCATTGCCGTGGCTTCTCTTGTTGCGGAGCACGGGATCTAGGCGCACGGGCTTCAGTAGTTGTGGCACGCAGGCTCAGTAGTTGTGTAGCGCAGGCTCTACAGCGCAGGCTCAGTAGTTGTGGCGCACGGGCTTAGTTGCTCCGCGGCCTGTGGGATCTTCCCAGACCAGGGCTCGAACCCGTGTCCCCTGCATTGGCAGGCGGATTCTTAACCACTGCGCCACTGGGGAAGCCCATAAATAATTTTTAAAATTTAAAATTGGAGGATTCTGGCTCAAAAAAAAAAAAAGCATTAAGAGAAACAAAAAAGGTAAAAATATTGTTGTTTATCTGCTATCATTTCCATTAAAAGTAAAACACGTTGTGCTTTTTTTGCTTAATTCTGTGTAAATTCTCCCTGATAAAAACATTGGCTGCCAGAAGAGGCGACCTTAGTGGAAGGAAGACTTTGGTTTTAGTATCATCATATGTATTTAGAATTTTGTATCCTACGAGTATATTGCCAAAATTTAAAAATAAAATGTGCAAAAGATTAAAAAAAAAAATACCTGGGGAGAGACACTAAGAGTGACCAGGTGCTGAGCAGCTTTTTATCATAAGTTTTTCCATAAAAATAATGTGTTGCTATGTGTATTATTTTTATTAAAAAAAAAAATGTTTTCAAACATGCAGCCCTCAGAGAGCTACCAATTTGCCCTACTCCTTCCTAAACCAATTCTCTACCGTCCGCCACTAGGGGGCAGTATGTCATCATGTTTATAATTAAAAGCTTTGAGTCACGCTTGGATTAAAATTCCAACCCTCCCACAGATAACAATTATAAACTCTGGATAAAACAAAACAGTTACTGTCAAGGTCTTATCCCAAGTTAAATTAGTCTCTTGACATATTTTAGCAATGCTCCTTTTTAATGTATGATTCATTTTCTTGGTTTTTTTCCTGTTGATTGTGGTCTCCAGGAGGAATGTACTTTCCAATTAATTTGCAGTGCTTTAGATTCCTGTTTGGTTATACTGGAGACAAAAGCAGACAAAAGGGTGTAAGACAATCTAAATCGGGGAATAATATCCTTAAGGAGCGCTTTCACCACTTCAGAGGCTTTTTCTGTCCAGGTGGGATATGCTTCCACCCATTCTGAAAGTGTCCACAAACACCCGCAGGTATCTGAAGTTTCCTGCAGCTTGAGGCGTCTGAGTAAAGTCTATTTGCTGATCTTCGGTAGGGCAGGTTCCTTTGTGTTGAGTCCCCCTCACTCGTTTTCTTCCTGTACGACGACAGATGTTCCCTTGGGTTTTTATTACCATAAAGTGACAACTGTCTGACTTTTCCCGCTCTGATGTAGTAGCACAAATGCTTGCACCTAGAGGATTTCATCATTCTTCCCTGTTTCTTCACAGAATAACTACAGAGCCATTCAAAGGCAACCATAAAACCATAAATAGCGATGAAGCATCTCTAACCATTAAAAGGATGCCTATTGGCCTTGGCATCCACCAACCAGGCTGAATTCTGGGATGGGCCTCTCAGTGATTTTAGGAACCAAGTGGAACTTTCTCTTCTCCCTGGGAATGTCCCACTTTTGGACAAGAACAGACAGGTGTTTGTGTGTGTGTGTGTCTGTGTTCCTTTCCTTCGTTTGACATCAATCTGTAAGTGAAAAAATGGTACCAAAACAAAACGAAATGAAAAACCCCTAACAACAAACAGAAACCTAAATAAACCCTCAAGTCTGGTCACGGGATTTTACGTATCACAAGAGCCATCAACTCAACCCTCACACAATGCGACTCCTTGGAGAGCTGTTGGATCCAGACCAACAACACAGGAGACTGCAGGCAACGGAATTAACACCACAGCAAAGGTGACGTTACATGGGGCACAGGGTCCCAAGATAACCCTCCCTGGCCGTCTTGTGGAGATCCCAACAGGTACTGTGGCCACACATTGTTACCATGAAATATCATCTTCCTCTCAGTCATGGCTTAATAGCTGTAATCAGATCACCTACCCAAAATACACCCCAGAGGACTTTCTTCAGGGATAGTAGAAACATTCCCCCCAATTTTTTTTTTTTTTTTTTTGCGGTACGCGGGCCTCTCACTGTTGTGGCCTCTCCCGTTGCGGAGCACAGGATCCGGACGCGCAGGCCCAGCGGCCATGGCTCACGGGCCCAGCTGCTCCGCGGCAT